>NC_035436.2:123955966-124101524 GCF_002127325.2 Helianthus annuus
TCGGCAAGAAAGGCAAACTGAGTCCGAGATACATAGGACCTTTTGAGGTCATTGAACGGTCGGGTCAGTGCCTATAAGTTGAACTTGCCTGAAGAGCTCAATGGAATTCACAATGTGTTCCACATCTGCAATCTCAAAAAGTGCTTCGCCGATGAATCATTGGTGATTCCACACACAGATGTGCATATAGATGAGAGCTTAAAATTTATAGAAAAACCTTTGTCGATTGAAGATCGACAGGTGAAGAAAGCTTCGCAGAAAGCACGTACCGATTGTAAAAGTCAAATGGGATGCTCGTAGAGGTCCTGAATATACGTGGGAAGTCGAAGACACAATGAAAGAAAAGTACCCCTATTTATTTGAGTAAATCTCGGGTCGAGATTTATTTTAAGGGGGTGAGGATGTAACACCTCGAATTTTTGTGTCCAATGATGTGTTAACACGTGTCATTTGATTACACGTGGCATCTATAATAAATAAAGGACTAATTTTGACAAACCTTGAAAGTATATAAATTCGAGGGTTATAAATGTCAACAAGGGTAAATATACTGTATAATAACCCTAAATAAATGCTTGTACCTTCAAACGAATAAATCATAAATCGTACGGAAGCGAAACGCGGAAGAAAGTGAGAGGTTACGAACTACATGGGTTAACTGTGTCAACATGTTTAATTATACCTCTGAGTGACCCTTTAACATTCCCAAGGCTTCGTAACAGTATTATACGCTCACTAGAATATACTGTATAAATTCCGCGAAGTTCCGTTTTAAAACGAAAGAGTTATACTCGCATTCGTATAAGAAGGGTTAAAAGCGTCAAAAATGAAAGTTAAGGCTTTCTGAATAACTAATAAACTAAACGGGGACTTAATAATGCGGGTAAACTACACGAGGCCCCTATCGGTAAATAACCGAGGGCCAAACCGCAAAGTTACCCCTTCAAACCCGAAAGGTCAGGTAAATCATTACGAAAGATTTCGTTATTAATTACCAGGATTTCGTAATCATGACAAAAGATTTTAAAAATCTGAAAAAAAAACCTCTCGCGACCCGCGTGAAGTTTAAGCTTAAGTTGAGGCGGGCCGCGAGCCATCTCAAATACGCGTCTGATTTCTTAAACTCAGGCGACCCGCATAAAAGTGCATGGGAACTCCCATGCGGGTCGCGTAAAGTGCCCAGATGCAGAAACTTTGTAGTTCTTGCCTTTTGAGCATTGTGAACGATCAAACCTCAATTAATGGAGCATGGGCGCCCCCTACTCGACCCATAGCCCTCTGGGACACCTACCCATCATCTCTGGACTGTTGTAGGTGATTGTAATGATCATAGATGCTTGGCATTGGCTATAAATAGCCACATTATGCACATAACATTCACAACACCAAAAACACACATCTCTGGTCATTGCAAGAGCCCTCAAGTCCTCTTCTCTGCTCTATAAGCAAGAACACACTTCTGTAAGTCGTTCACAACCATTTTGGTCTTATATTTCCATAGTTATAGCTCATAAACACAATTGTCGTAACTAACGGTTGTCATTACCATAACTTGCAAATGGTTCAGTCTTATGACGAATCAAAAGTGGTTATGATTTGGTATTTATGTGGGTAATAAACCTCTAAAAGGGTCCCCCCTGATCACCACTCTAACTATGTCAAATATCGAGTCAAACGTGCGGTTAAAAAGTCAACAGAAAGCTATTTTAGCAATTTATGCATAATCTGTAATGTACATACTAAGGAACCTGTTTTGATAATCATAAAACATGATAATAAGTATATAAACTTGTTTGCGCTCGTTTGAATCGACCGTTTGCTATATTGACCCGGTTCGGAGCCGAATGTCGCAAAAGTTTGACTTTTGCTTTGACTTCAGTTCTGACCCGTTTTAGTGAGGTATAGATATACCTTAGGACTCTCTTAGGACCAGGTTACATGATGGTATCAACCTCTATGATCGGTTCATGAGTTATCCGAGTCTTTTGCGCATTTCCGTCATTCGCCTAAAAGTTGACCGTAACGGCCTTTTGAAAATAAAACGAGTATTTCGGACACGTGAACGGACCAGAACCTTGCTTACTAAAATCTAAGCATGTCCTTAAAGTTTCACGTCAATCCGAGGTCTAGAATGAGAGTTATGCTAAATAGCGCAAATTAAATAAACTTTTGTAATAAACGGCGCGATTAGCATAACACCTATCTAAACCAAGATTTCGTCACCAAAACTTTTACCCACTGTATTAAAATAATATTTTGGGAATTTTAAAGATTTTTAATAATTTTTACCTCGCTCATAACCTGCGGTTATGGCTACGGTTCGGTAAATACCGAATATGCCCTTTTCGGCCAAAACATGAGTTCTACAAGGTCTTTTGACCCGATTCCAGTTGCTACTGGTTTTAAATAATAAATAAAGTATTTTAAGCTTTATAAGCTGTTCGGGAAACTCAGATTTTCTGTAGAACTCGAAAAGCCTTTTTTAAAGTCTTTAAAATGACCGAAAAGTCCCTACGGGGCATAATATTAACTTAAACTCGTTACGGGCGTCACGGAAGGTATCCTACTGATACCACAACCCATTTAAGGCATATTGACTTAGGAAATAAGCGTACGACTCTCATGGTTAACCGTTTCGCCTATTGCGCGCACGGTTCGGCTTATGAAACTAGTTTTCATAAATTAGCCGATACGGGTCAAATTATATTATTTGAACCCCAAAATCCAGAGTGTGAACCTTGAACCCATATAAAACAAGTCTCTGAACTTGTTTGGGGCATAATCACATTCCATTCTCGGTTTTCGCCTTTCACGCGATTAAACCATATCTATATATATCGGAACCAACCGGTCTAGGCTACGGCCATTATAACGACTCGTTAGGATTCTAAGAGGTTAATTAAAACCTTCGTTCCAGATTAGGAGCCCCAGTAAAAGCTATCGGTGATTTAATCCAAATTAAGGAAATATACTTGCAAAGGTAAATACTTTAACTTATTTCCCCTATATGGGCTTGGGTTACGGTATATTAATACCGCTTGATTGAGCATTATATTCTTCCATCGCTTAGGTGGTTAATTAATAATATGATCGGCTCATTTAAACAGTTTTGTTTCTTAAAAGCCTTTGGGGGGTTTAATGACCGTTGTCCCGGATATCCTTGGCATCATTTTACGAAATGGCCACGACCATCGACATCCCGGTGTAGGCGTACACCCGGTATAAATTGTCGACATTAAATTAAAAGACGTAGCTGTTGGTTTTTATACTACGGTTTTACGCAATGTGGTGTGTCTATAAATCTTTAACCCGGCACGACCCGGGCTACTGAACGCATAAAAGAACATGTAAAACGTTCACGAGATTTTAATAATTTTCCCAAGTTATAAAAGAGTTTGTGCCTTGTGCATTCAAATCAATTTTAATAAACATTTTCAAATGTGTCAGTTGAATGTATTTACCAGTGTAAACTGACGTATTTTCCCCAAAAAGATTAAATGCAGGTACTATACGAAATTGGCTGGTATTAGCTGCCTAAGCATCATGAATAGTCTCGCAAACTCGATGCCGTATCTGAATGAACAATATTTTATTATTTTGATCCGCTGTGAATATATTCAACTTCTGTAATACATTTGATATTACAACCAGAGGTTGAAGTTTATATATTTATCTTAAGCTTCCGCTGTGCATTATATAATTGTGTGGTTTGACTATATTGTTGCCAACATCGTCACGGTAATCCCCTACCGGGCCCACCGGTGAGACACGTGGAAATCGGGGTGTGACAGTAACCCCTCATGCTAAGTTTTTAAAAGAGCTAAACACTAATGCTAAAGTTAAAGAAATGGTAAGCGTTAAGTTAACTAATGATCAAACCTCGCTAATACAAGAAGATCTTTTTGAAATTAACATTACACCGGTTCCATGTTTCTTTCAAAATTCATTTATTAGTAATATCACCATTGATAAAGATCTTTGTGTTAACATAATGCCTAACTACATTTTTGAAAAGTTAAGTATTAGTGATTTTACTCCACTTCAAATACCCATTTTTCTATCCGATCGGAAAGTGATAAAATCAATCGGTGTAGTTGAGGATGTCTTGGTTCAAGCAAATCAAATGGTAATCCCAACCGACTTTGTCATCCTCGATGACGCTCCTCTAGTCTTGGGAAAACCTTTTGTACAAACTCATAAAGCTTTGAAAAACCGGAAATTCAACAATCTACCTCTTCAATTAGGGGCATTCAAAAGGAGTATAGATCTTGAGCGTTCAATGAAGTATCCTTTTGGCAACAATGACCCCCTAATTGAATATGAAGATGAACCACCCGATACAATTGAAGAAGATGACCACTTTGTTGAAGAAGAGATCGCCATAGAACAAACCTTTAAGGTTCTTGATCTAAACGAGCCACAGAATACGGTGTCTTCTAAAGACCCACCCATTGAGCTCAAAGAACTTCCTAAAGGTTTGGAATATGCTTTTCTAGACAAAGATGGTAATTTACCTGTAATCATTTCATCTAGATTAAGTAGCATAGAAAAAGTGAAATTAGTTAGTCTTCTTAAAAAACACAAAAACGCGATAGCTTGGAAGCTTGTAGATATTAAAGGAATAAGTCCTTCCATGTGCACGCATAAAATTTTAATGAATGATGATTACAAAACGGTAATTCAACCACAACGGAGAGTAAATCCCAATGTACAAGAAGTGGTTAAAAATGAAGTCATCAAGCTACTTGACGCCGGACTAATCTATCCTATCTCCGATAGTCCATGGGTGAGTCCCGTCCAAGTAGTCCCAAAGAAAGGAGGTATGACGGTAATAACTAATGAGAAAAATGAATTAATACCAACAAGAAGCGTCACAAGATGGAAAGTTTGTATAGACTATAGACGATTAAATGAAGCAACAAGGAAAGACCACTTTCCTTTGCCCTTCATTGATCAAATGTTAGAACGACTATCCGGTCATAACTTTTATTGTTTCTTGGATGGTTTTTCAGGTTACTTTCAAATACCAATAGCACCTGAAGACCAAGAGAAAACAACTTTCACATGCCCCTGCGGAACTTTCGCCTGCCATTCGGTCTATGTAATGCACCTGCAACATTCCAACGTTGTATGGTAGCCATTTTCCATGACATGATAGAAAAGACAATGGAAGTCTTCATGGATGACTTTTCTATCTTTGGAGACTCATATGACCAATGCCTCGATAACCTTGAACGAATGCTATCCCGATGTGAGGAAACTAACCTCGCCCTTAACTGGGAAAAATGCCATTTCATGGTAACAGAGGGAATAGTACTCGGTCATAAAATCTCAAGCGAAGGTATGGAAGTTGATCGAGCAAAAATAGAAACTATATCTCGATTACCTCCACCATCCTTCGTTCGAGCAATCAGAAGTTTCGTAGGGCATGCCGGATTTTATAGAAGGTTTATCAAGGACTTTTCAAAAATTTCAAGACCTCTAACAAAATTACTTGAAAAAGATGCACCTTTCATCTTTGACAAGGAATGCAATCAAGCATTTCTAACCCTCAAAGAAATGCTAGTCAATGCACCTATCATGATAGCGCCCGATTGGAAATTCCCTTCCGAAATCATGTGCGATGCAAGTGACTTTGCAGTTGGAGCAGTCTTGGGGCAAAGAAAAGAAAAGCATTTCCACCCAATCTATTATGCTAGTAAAACGCTTAACGATGCACAAGAAAATTACACAACTACATAAAAAGAATTACTAGCTGTGGTGTTTGCTTTTGATAAATTCCGTTCTTACCTTGTTCTTTCTAAAACTGTAGTCTATACAGATCATGCAGCTATCAGATACCTCTTCAAGAAACAAGACGCAAAACCCCGTTTGATCAGATGGATTCTACTCCTCCAAGAGTTCGACATCGAAATCAAAGATAAAAGAGGAGCAGAAAACACTGCTGCAGATCATCTTTCACGCCTAGAAGACCCAACTTTGGAGGCGACCAGGGACGAGCAGATCAACGAAAAATTTCCCACAGAGTCCTTGGAGATGATGGAAAGTAGACAAGAACCATGGTATGCCGACTATGCTAATTATCTAGCTAGCGGTATAGTCACCAAAGGATGGCCGCATCACCAAAGGAAGAAATTCTTTGCTGATGTAAAGCATTACTTTTGGGAAGATCCTTATCTTTTCAAAATGTGTGCCGACCAACTCATCCAAAGGTGCGTCCATGGTAATGAAGCACGAAGAATTCTCCGTCATTGTCATGAAGGTCCATACGGAGGACATCATGGTGCCGCTAGTACCGCACGAAAGGTATTTGATTCAGGATTTTATTGGCCAACAATTTACAAGGATGCACAAAATCTTGTAAAGACATGTGACGCTTGCCAAAGATCAGGTAATATTTCTTCCAAAAACGAAATGCCTCAAAACGGCATTCTCGTTTGTGAAATTTTTGATGTGTGGGGACTCGACTTTATGGGACCTTTCCCACCGTCAAAAGGAAACAAATATATACTTGTGGCAGTCGATTACTTGTCTAAATGGGCGGAGGCCGAAGCTCTTCCAACAAACGATGGAAGAGTAGTGGTAAAATTTCTGAAAAAATTATTCTCTCGTTTTGGAACACCAAAAGCTTTGATAAGTGATAGAGGTACCCATTTTTGCAATCATCAACTCGAAAAAATATTAACAAGGTATGGGGTCTATCACCGGGTCTCAACAGCGTATCACCCTCAAACAAATGGGCAAGCCGAAGTGACTAACCGAGGTTTAAAACGAATACTTGAAAAAACCGTAGGTTTAAATAAAAAGGAATGGGCTGACAAATTAGACGATGCTTTATGGGCCTTTCGAACTGCTTATAAAACCACTATAGGCACAACCCCATATAAGCTCGTCTATGGAAAAAGCTGTCACTTGCCGGTAGAAATAGCTCACAGAGCCTACTGGGCAATAAAAAATGTAAACTTAGACTTAGAAACTGCAGGTAAAAATCGATTCTGTCAAATGAATGAATTAGACGAATTAAGGAACTACGCATACTCTAACTCCGAAATTTATAAGGAAAGAATGAAAAATTTACATGATAAATATATTAAGTCTAATGAATTTCGGGTAGGAGATCAAGTTCTGTTGTTTAATTCACGACTTCGATTATTTCCGGGTAAACTAAAATCTAGGTGGTCAGGACCTTTTTCCGTCACCCATGTTTTTCCTCACGGTGCAGTAGAAATTAAAGCTCGAAATGGTATACCATTTAAAGTCAATGGCCAACGGCTAAAACTCTATCGAGGATCCATTGAGGATGAAGAGGAGGAGATCTCACTTCAAACGGTTGACGAATGAAAAGCATCCGCATCATACCCGACATGTTACAAACAAGCGAGTATACATCAAAAACCGGTAAGTCTTCTAACCATTTTTCGGAAAAAGGGGCATGCACACGAGCACAAAAAAAAATTAAAACTTTTGCTCGGCACGAGGACGGGTCCGCTGGACACGGGGCCGTGTCGAGGCAACTGTCGGGATAAAACCCTCTTTTCATAACAGTTACCTCATTCCACACGCCCCATTTTGCCGAAAACGCTCTGGTTCAAGGCGATTTTCCGCAGATTTTCGACGTCACCTCCATGTTTAACAACATCAAGGTATGATTCTATGATCATTAGTAGTTAGATTAGTTACTTGCATGTAGTTAAACATCAAAAATTTGGGGAAAAATCTAGGGTTCTTCAAGTTCATCCGGATCGAACTTCAAATTTTTGATGTAATCTGTTTGTATTAGTTTAGATTAGTGTTATGGAAAGTAAATACACTTGTATTGTTGATAGATTTGTCCGATTTTTCACTAAAACCTCAAACCCTTGTTTTTGAACCGAAAAATATGAAATTGGAAGGGTAAACGGGTTGTTTTGGGAAAAACGACACTTAGGGTTTCATTTTCGGGGGAAACCGCAACTACTTGGCTAAAAATTTTCAGATTTTCGGGACCGGGACGAAAAATGAAGTTTTTGGGTTACAGACGTCTGGACACGGGGCCGTGCCCACTGAACACGGAGCCGTGTCCAGCCCACTGTTTGCAGTTTCTTTAAAAAAATCTCATTGTTTCGTGCTAATTTTTGGTGTATTCTTTTAGATGGCAATGTTCACAAGGTTCAATGCAAGTGAGCTCGATGCAAGGGCGAGATACGAAATACTTCAAACAAGACCCGAGGAGTACCCCAGGCGAGCATGCACGGACCTGTTAACCATGGTGAACCAGTTGGACCGATTCAACAACATCGTTACGGGACCACTAGCAGTTGCAATGAACACTCGGCTTCGGTCGGTGCATCAATGCACCATGGAGTTCTACAGTACTTTCACCTTCACTTCAAGGTGTGACCCGCTCGACAATGAAGGGGTTGCATTTCGATGTGGCGGGACAAAGTACTCGATCTCTATGGCACAGTTTGGAGCTATAATAGGACTGTACGGGGAAGAGGAATCGGGAAACGAGGAAAATACCGGGGGATTACGAGACTTGGATGAAAATGAACGTCAAGCCGCATAGGCTCAAATCGGTGAAGGAATCTACAACCTTAGCAGCACCAAGAGTACTAAGTTGAGGGACCCGCTCTACCGCTACATTCACAGGCTCCTCACCTACTCTCTTAACCAACGTCACGACAGTAGTGGCGTTATAGCGTTGAAAGATTTGGTTGTCCTTCACTGTATCCACAACCAGAAGCCTCTCGATGTTCCATATCTCCTGTTACAAAACATGCATCTCAACCGCCTTGCTCGCGCTCCGACACCTATCTTCTTCGGAGGGTGGGTGTACCGTCTTTTCAAGCATTTCACGCAAATTCCGAGGTCCTTTGAAAGAAGCCCATGGTCGGGACGAGTTGACTACCACATTTGCCGAGCCATGAACTTACTTTATGAGGCGGAAGACGGGACGGTGAGCTTCCAAAGGACGCAAGGCTATGCATGGAACCCGCAGGAGGCCCTAGTTCTACATGCACCACCTCCCCACTACCTGTATCAACCCCATGGTGATCCGGGTCAATCCTCCTCACAAGGAGGCGGTTTTCCTAACTTTCAAAGCTTACATGATCTTTTGCAGGAAAACCTCATGTGTACCAGGAACACCTACAACCTCGCCAACAACACATACCACCGGGTTGGAGCTGTTGAACGCAACATCAATGATATACAAGACGATATCAGCAGCATCCGGGAGTATATGGCGGGGCATGGGGATGGAGGTGATGATAGCGATGAAGACATGGAGTAGGGGGTTTGAAGGAGCAAGAGCAGGTTGATGGCGAGCCCACAGGTTTAAGTCCCTTTATCTATCGAACAGTTTGTGGCCTGCGTGCCAAGTGTTGAACAAATTACTTTCCTTGACTACTTTTATTTCCCGTTTTATTTTTCTTTATGCTTGAGACAATTAACTATGGTAATGTAGGATGTTTGTGTTGCTTGGTGTGGTATTAAGTGATGAAACAGGTACAAACCAAGGCTTGGAGTGCTAAGCCTTAGCACTTAAAGGGCCAAGATGGAAAAAACCGGGAGAAGAAACCTGTTTTTCAGGCTTACAGACTGTCCACACGGGGACGCGTCCAGCCAACACGCCCCCGTGCTCACCTCCCAGACCTACTGTTTGGTTACTGTCCTGCAGATTTTTTGTCAAACACGGGGCCGTGCCTAACCACCACGCCCCCGTGTTCACCTTCTGTAAGTTTTCGTTACTGGCAGCTCACCACGGGGTCGTGTCCAGCGGACACGGGGCCGTGTCCAGACTGCCAGTAACATAAATTTTTGCTTTTAACACCATATTACACATTTGATCAACCTAAAAATTTATTTTTGGGACACATTGAGGACAATGTGTAAATTAAGTGTGGGGGGATGCTAAAATCTTGAAATTTTGCAAGTCCTAATAACAAGCCTTACACAAAACTCTATTGGAACCGCTAAACACCCCAAATTTTTTTCAACAAAAAAAATTTTTCATTTTTTTTTACTTGTCTAAAGTTTAAGTTAGGAATCCTAAGATTAATAAGGATATATTTTTATAAATTTACAACCGAGAGCGTCGTGATAATAAGAACCGACATAAGAAAATTATGAAACGGCATGACAAGCTTAGTTAAAATTTGATTATATATACTTGATCACATAAAAACCCATTCCCACAAAAAGTGAGTTTTGAGCCTTTATTGAGCATACAAATTTACATCTTTAGACTAAATGCTCATTTTTCGTTTCTTGTGTGAATAGCCGCTTGGTTCTTACGACTCTAGAACTTGCCACGACGATTCATTCCCGGTCCTTACCAACTTAAACCCAAGTAAGTAAATGATGGAGGCATTAGGACTAACCATTTTTCTTTCTACACCATTATTTTTCATTTTTTTTTATCACCTACCCAAAAATCCCCCTAGTTAACCCCTTTGAGCCTAAACCTTTCATTTCTTTACCCTAAAACCTTTTTACCCACCAAAAACCCTTTTTATTTTTCACCCTTTATTTTAGTAACAAGCTCGGTTTTTCGTGTGACAAAAATATATATATATATATATATATATATGATGAAGTTAGCAAACAAAGCTCTTAAAATAAAAACCTTGTTTGGAAAAATACTTCAAAATAAAAAGTCACTAAAACAAAGTGTTTTATGAAAACCGACGCTTTTTACGCTTTTCGCCCTTTTCTATTAACCCATTCACCCACCTTTAGCCCAAGCCTATACCCAAAAAGTCTTCTTGATATTTACAAAGGTAACAAGTTAAAAATGTTAGTGCACCTACGTCTGCTGACTACGTCTTCCATCAAGTCTTGAAGTTTGATCAGATTGAAAATGACATGAAATCCTAGAATTAGTGATTTGTATAGGATCGCTTATAGATACATGTTCTAGGACCGCTTTTATGTCAAGTTTAGTCAGGATCGCTCATGTGTACTAGTTTAGGATCGCTTATATGGCACTATGTGGACCGCCTTTATGTACATGCCATATAAGCGACCCAGATACTCTATATATAGGTTGGTAGAGCGATCCAAATCATATAGTTGACGGTGTATTGTTCCGGTACTCTGCCGAAGTGCTGTCTGATCGTGTAATCTTTCAAGATAATCAATACAACAGCAATATTAAAGTGAATACAGCTTCAATTGCACCGAATTATTAGTTTCCGCCTCTTAATTCGGACCCGAACTACTCTGAACGACTCAAACAGGTCGACGAACGATCTTACAAGTGGTATCAGAGCTCAGGAGGAGGAGTTCTTGCCATTTTAGTTGCTATTCTTCTGATTTTCTACACTTTCTTCACTTTTTCAAAATTTTTCACGGTAAAACAAGCTCAAAATCACACAGTGCACTCGGAATCATGAATTAACAAATCCTTGAAGTTTTCAGATCTAAAATCGAAGTAGAAACCAAGATTTTAGGTGATTTGTTCATTCAGGATCGCTCAAAAGGTGACATCAGCTTCTGGACCGCTCCAAATTACGTGCCAGGACCGCTCCAAGGAACAGTTTTAGTTGGATCGCTCTTAGTGTAATTTGTTTGAACCGCTCGAACTAACATTAGTTTGAACCGCTCGAACTAACATTAGTGTGAACCGCTCGAACAAACATCAGTGTGAACCGCTCGAACGAACATGTTTTGAACCGCTCAGTTGTCAGTTTTGTGGTTCGCTCATCTGATCAAGAGTTTGGATCGCTTATTTGTTCGGCCCGCTCGAAAGGATTGTGAATTGGACCGCTTATTTGGACATTTAGTTATTTCATTGGACCGTTGTTGTGAACTGATTGATAAAATTTGAAAATTATTGAAAATTTTTGAACAATTTGAAAGATGGATACTGATTTTTATAATGCCTTTGCTACCCCGGCCTCGATTACTCAAAGTGCTTTGATAGAAAATGAAACTGGAACGTCTCAAAAACCACCAAAACTCATGGATATTGATGATTACAATGTGTGGTCGGAACGATTCGGAAATTGGGTAGAAGCTTATCATCTTGATGCATGGGAACACACTGAGGAACCATATGTTAAACCAGTTAAAAATGGTGTGCAACTAACACTTCGAGATATGAGTACAGATGAGAAAAAGAAGTATCGAGATGAGAAATTGATGGTCAGTCTACTTCAGCAAGCGATAAAAGAAGATATTTTGATACTGCTTCAACATGACGGAACTGCATATTCGATTTGGACAGAATTGGAAGCAAAGTTTATGGGAAGTGATGACATGTTAAAGAACAAAATGTCTCTCATGAAGAAAGAATTTGACTTGTTTCGGGGATTAAAAAATGAAACCACCAAACAAATTATTGATCGATACTGTAATTTGGTGAGAAATATGACAAAGTTGGGTGTTAAGAAAGATACTGATGAATTAATTGAAAAACTTGCAGATGCGCTTCCATATGAAATCTGGGGAACATTTTTGATGATGCTGAAGTCCAACAAAGCAGAATACAAAAAGATGAAACTAGGGGACTTCATAAAGCATTTGGAAGCTCAAGAAATGGAGCAAAGAAAGATCGCTAGGATGAAGAACTACGATGGAGAGCAGGATATCAGTCTGTACTACAAGCATGGTGCCACTGATTCAACAAAGTTCTCTCCTAAGATCGAAACTGCCTATAGTGTTAAAGATTCTGCTGAGAAGACCGCATCACAAGGATCAAGCAACAGCACAAGATTTTCATCTTTTGATCCTAATATCTCTGTAACAAAGAATGGTAGAAAACTTCAGTGTAACATTGTGTTAAGCCTTGAAAATGATCAAGACTACACTGAAGATATTGCAAAAAATCAAATGTCTTTGCTAGGGATGATTTTAGAATCTTAGAGTTGTTTTGTTGCAGGAAAGATCGGAAATCCAATGCTCACGAAAGAGGATTACGATCAAATTGATGCTGAAGAAATGGAATTGATGGATATAAAATGGTGTATGGCGAGTGTGATGAGACGCGCTGAAAAGTTCAAACAAATTACTGGCCGTGATGATTTTCGTGATGCAAACGTTTCAACTTTAGGTTTTGATAAATCTAAAGTTACATGTTTTCGTTGCAGGGAGAAGGGGCATTTCAAGAGAGAATGCAAAAACCGTGAAGCTACCGGTGCCCCGAATCCTTTCGGAAACAATGATTATCACAAGAAGGCCATTTATCATCAAATCACTCAACCAGCACAGCAGCATCAGGCACAAACGGCTCATGGGAGAGATGTGGCTGATAAAAGAGCATGTGTTGTTAGTCAGGGAAAATATGATAATTTTACCTGGGAAAAGTATCTTCCAAAAGATAGCAAAGTGTGTCTAGCTGAACAAGATGATGAAAAAATGGCTGAAGGTTTTACCTGGGATGATTTTTGTCCAGATCAAAATCTTATGGCCAAAGAGATGTCTAAAAACACTTCTCATGCTTTCTTTGCTAATGCGTATGATTTGAAATGTGCAGAAAGATGCAGAAAAGTCATGGAAGCTGCTGAAGAAAGACGAAGAAAGATCATAGAGGAGGCTGAAGAGGAAGAGAGATTGAAGGAAGAAGCAAAAGCTGAGAAATTGAGAAGAGCTCACTTTTTAAATTTAAGCAGGACAGCCAAAGAGGTTCCTGAATTTAAGATTAAAGTGGATGCTGAACCGGTCATGGTCCAAGAAAAGTGCATGAACTGTGATTCGCTGATTAAGCAGAACAATGAGCTGTTGCACAATATTCACAAGTTGAAAGAATCGTATCATACTATGAACAGAGAAATCAACAAATATACAGATTCTGATGGTGAACAAGCTGAAGCTATGAATACTTTGAAGATAGCTTATCTGAGACAGCTTGATTCGGCAAACTATAACATAAAGAAATGTGCAGATCTCGAGCTTGAGTTAGCAACACAAAAGATAGAAACTGAGAAAGTTAAGAAATTATTAGACAGTTACTCATGTTCTACTTTTGTTGTTGACAGGATTTATCCAGTTGTGAACGATTTGAAGACTTTTGAAGAAGTGAAGATATTTGAAGAAGAAAAATCCGTGACAAAAGATGAAGAAAAATTGAAGACTTCTGGTAAGAAACCGAGTGTATCTTATAACAGATGTCCGCCCCCAGTCGAAAATGGATATTCACCTCGAAATCCAAATTCAGAAAGAGTCAATCAAGCGATCAATTTGAAATGGGAGTCTGGGTCGTCGGATAACTTACCAGAAAGTATTGATGTCACATATACATCATCAAACACCGATCATGAGTCAAAGTTGATAAAAAGTATGGTCGATCAGGTGTTAGACACAGATGACAATGAGGAATCAAAACCGAAGTCAAAACCCGAGTCAAAGTCTGGGTCCAGTGCGTCAAAGCCAACAGTTAAAAAGGACAAACGGGTTTATGATAAAGAGTTTTTACTTTCGAAATCTAATTTGAATGATGAATCAGTCAAAGTGGCATATACTTTGAAAGGTTCTGACAAATTATATTCAGATGAAAGTTTTCCAATAAGAAGTGTCAGATTTAAAATGATTCAAAAGGTTTTCAAAATCACAGAAATTTATATTTCTGAAATAAAAGATTTCATTCTTAATGGAAAACCTAAACAATACACTTCAAGAGATCAACAGAGAATTAACAAGAAAATGGGTTACAATTGTGGTTATAGTTTCCAAAAGAAACCAAACCATGATCGTAATTTCAAAAAGAAAGGTCTTGGTTTTATTCCACAGAAAAACTATAAAAATGAAAAAGTTTATAAACCAAAAACAATGTTTGTTGCAGGAAAAACAACAGAAGCTGACAAAGAGAAATCATTCAGAAATCAGACGAATCAAGAATTCCTTGCTAAGAAGCAAGAGGATATGAAGAAGAAGGATCCAAAGAAGGTTGAAAAGAGATCTTGTTTTCAGTGTAAAGCTGTGGGTCATGTTGCGAAAGATTGTCCGAAGACATTTCGACCAAAACAAGAGGTCTCAAGAAAAATGAAAGAAAAAGTTGTTGAAACGACTGAACTGTCAACCCGGAAGTTCACAGGCTTTGAGAATTCGACTTATGAGAAAGGAGAATGTTCAAAGAATGCTTCCAAAAGAATAGACAATGCCACAAATCAGAAATGGGTTGTAAAAGGTTCAGGCAACAAGTCTGGTGATGAATCTGATTCCATAAAATCAGAGGAGCCACGTGTTGAGAAGAAGATTGAAAAGAAAGTTCAGAAAGTGGACGATGTGAATTTTCCGCCACTAAATGCTAAAAAATACAAATCTAAAATCGGAAAAGTTGAAATATCAAATCAGTTTTATTCTGACAAGAAGAAAATTGATGTTGAAAAAACTTTCAATGGAAATGTAAAACGCATCTTTGGAAAAATGGTCAGTGGTAAGGCCCAAAGCATTCAGGATTTTTATGCTTCCAAAGGATGGGTTTACAGGTCAGTTGAAAGAAACAATGAAAACGATGAGGTTACACCCAAGGAAGGTCAGGCTTGGGTGGATATATTTTTCCAAGAATGAAAACCTGACTTGCCGGAGATCCCAAGTTGGTATTGTGGATCATGAATCGGCATCTTTCTAAATTTGTATTTGAGAAGTTTACAGGACTTGCCGGAACTCCCAGGTTTGTAAGCGAGGAGTAGGAATCGGCACCTTGAGAATTCAACTAAAATGGTAATTGGTTGAAAAACAGGTTTGAATAAGCTTAATTTCTAAATCTACAAGTGGTTGTAAGTTTGTGATTGTTATAAATGGTTCAGAACGAGAACCAGTTGATCTTACAAGTGGTTAAATTAGGGTCATTAAATTGGACTTGATTTAATTATCATTCAAGAATTTGGTAAACAAAGTGATGATTTGAACCCCATTTTTACAAACGGTAAAAACAACGAAACTTATTTTCCGGAAAAACCATTCTGATTAAAACAAACTTAAGTGTTTTGAAATCCTTATGGGAAAATAGTTTGTTGTGAGGGGGAGTTCTGATTGTTTAAGCCAAACGGATGGAGAATTGAAGTGTTTTGATATCAGTTGTCCTGTTCTGTACAGTTTGTTTTCAATTTTCTTTAGATGTATTTGAATTTTAGGGGGAGTAAGAATTAATTTTGAAAATCCAAAAACATCAGAAAATTTAAAAAAAAAACAAAAACAAAAACATGATAAAATTGAAAAATGAGTTTTTGTTGCATAAAAGAGGAAATGATAGTACATCAGTGGACTATCACAGCACGCTAAAGAAATGAATAGACAAAATGTGATAAACAATCTTACTGTGGATGTGTCAGTAGATTTTCGCACATTTAGTAGATTGAAACGAGATATAAACCTAAATCAAACTTACTTAATTTGTGGGTAACTATTCTTGGATATATGGGTAACCCCCGAAATCTTGTTTGAAAGGTCCCGTATTCTGAGATACTAGGTCTTTATGCTCAGTGATATCTGGGGTATTATTCCGGGACTTCTGCTGTATGGAAATACTGACCTAGTCCCCGAATAATACTTTCTGCAAAAAGCTTTGAAACATAAGCGCCGCCCTCAGCAAACTGATTAAACAATAAAATTGGTAATCTTTGCTATTGTAACAAAAGATCCTCTAAAGGGGACCCACCAAAAGTCGAAGCCGTCATCTCTCTGCGTATACGGAAGTATCGACCTGAGCTCTCACGGCCCTCGCACATTACCCCTTTACAGATATCATCTGTGGTATACTCACCTGTAAGACTGAATATTTGGGATCTGGATACGGGAGTATATTCAAGTGGAGTGATACACAATTAAGTTTACGTCTTTAAAACATTAATATCGTATCTCGAATCGATTGAAATTTGTGTTGAAAATTTAAGTGGACAAACATACTGACAATCTAGGTAAATTGTTTAGAACTTATCATGTAATCAAGCTTAACGGTGTTTGTGATATGCTTCAAAACTGATATGATCCTCTTGCACAAACTCACAAAAAATATTGTTTGTAAATATTTCATTTCTGCGTTTATTTTTATTCAAAAATCCAAAAAGATTTTCAGTGTGTTTTAGCATAAATTTTGAAAAATCAAAAATATTTTCGACAACTGGTGTTGAGATGCTGATTTTCAAAATTCAAAGTGCTAAACTTGAAGAACTGGTTTGGGAAGTATTTGTGTGTAGATGGTAAAATTGTTTTGATAAGAACCAGTAATCATTTCTTGAATGCAAAATCATTAATGTTTTGGTTCAACATAGTTTCTAAATTGTTGAAAAGTTTAATCTTTGTAGAAACTTATGGATGGGTAGAGATTGTGCAGGTGTTAAAGTGCCAGGTTACGATCTTGAATCCGATGGGAGCCTGTTAACGATCTTAGAACCAGTGAAAGTTTGAATTTCAGACTACGATCCCAGCTGTGTGAGAGGGGGAGTCTGAAGACACCGAGTCAACGATTCAAGAGAGAAGAGTTTGTTGATGATGAAGATAGAGAACGAGGATTCTTGGAATGACAGGTATTTCAGAGGCAGATTGTCGACTGATGAAGACAGTAGATAGATATGTGCGAATGCAGACTGGAATGATCTATGAAGACAGTTATGAAGACTCCGTCAACATCCGAGGGGGAGTTTGTTAGTGCACCTACGTCTGCTGACTACGTCTTCCATCAAGTCTTGAAGTTTGATCAGATTGAAAATGACATGAAATCCTAGAATTAGTGATTTGTATAGGATCGCTTATAGATACATGTTCTAGGACCGCTTTTATGTCAAGTTTAGTCAGGATCGCTCATGTGTACTAGTTTAGGATCGCTTATATGGCACTATGTGGACCGCCTTTATGTACATGCCATATAAGCGACCCAGATACTCTATATATAGGTTGGTAGAGCGATCCAAATCATATAGTTGACGGTGTATTGTTCCGGTACTCTGCCGAAGTGCTGTCTGATCGTGTAATCTTTCAAGATAATCAATACAACAGCAATATTAAAGTGAATACAGCTTCAATTGCACCGAATTATTAGTTTCCGCCTCTTAATTCGGACACGAACTACTCTGAACGACTCAAACAGGTCGACGAACGATCCTACAAAAAAGGAGGAGGATTGATTGCTTGGCAAGCTTACGGTAGGAATAAGTTCCATGCCGCTCTCGAGTGATTCACTAAAAATACACCTTCAGCCGAGTGTGAGTGATTTCTCCCGTGAGGTATGTGAACTTGTACATAAATGGAATTTTAAAAAGGCATGTTATGCCCAAATACGTAATTTATCCTATGAAACGTTCTAAATAAATCATAACGAATAGGATTGTAAATAAATAAAAATAAAACCCAAAAAAATCTTGGATTCTCAACACTCTATGACAAGCCAAAACCTTCTCTTCTACCCATTCCATTTGGGAGTGTAAGCCACATATTAAAGAGTTTTGCTTGAGGACAAGCAAAAGTTCAAGTGTGGGGGTATTTGATGTGTGTAAAATGCAACATATAAATTACATCAGATGAGGCATAAAACTAACCCGTTTTAAGTACTAATGTTGGAAAAAGAGTGTTTTTGTCTTCCTTTTGTATTTTCAGGATTAAATGAGCTCAAATTCACAAAAGAAGCAAAAAGACAGCTAAATCTAACATAAATACAAGAAAAGGAACACAAGCGGATTGCCCGACCCCTCAACGACATCTTCCCAAGCAAAATAGAGAAGGCAGAAGACTGAACACGCCCCATGCTCAGCCAGCACAGGGCCGTGCCCAAGAAGCAGCAGAAAAGACAAACCTATAGAAGCTTCTATTGCCCACCACGGGGCCGTGTTCAGTGAGCACGGGGGCGTGGCGAAAGTACAGCAGGCGCATTAATTGTAATTGCGAATTACAATTAATGAAGAGAGAGAGTGTCAGACGGGCACGGGGGCGTGTCCAGCGGACACAAGGCCGTGCCCAGCCTTCTGTTCAGCCTATAAATAGGAGTGCTTGGCTTCATTTCAACTCATCCCTTGGCACACCACCTCTCTCACACTTCATCCACCACCCACCACCATCACAACACCATCATCCACCACCATCATCCATTGTCCATCATAGAGTGTGTGAGTCGTCTCGGGATCCAAGATTGATCGTAAGAGTTCTTGACAATCAAGGCCATGTTTGCCTAAGTCTCTTACATCACTTGGTGAAGACAAATGTTTAGTATAATACTTTTTATTTTTAATCTTTTGCACTTTTTATTTGGTTTTGTATTAATGACTTTAATAACTAGTTACTTATGTTGAAGGTGATCTTTCCTTATCGTTTGTCCGTGGTGTCTTGGCATTATTTTACTGTCTATATAAAATAAAGGATTTTCACCATTCATATCTCCACGGTCTATATGGAGGTATGTTGGCTACCTGGTCGGGGGTTAAGGGAACGGTTTGGTAAGGGTCTTGCCCTTGTTCAGCGTTTAGAGATCCTACAAGGGACCTGGGTCAAATTTAGTAGGATCTCCTTCAATACCCATAGGTATTGGATGGCGGGGATCCAAACTCTTTGACCCCCTCATAAGTTAACTACTATTAATACTATAACCCGGCTATTTAGGACTGTATCCCTGCTGACTCAGACTATTTAGTCGAGGGTAACGTCACCGCCAAAAGCGGGGCCTACCATAATTTGCATTAATAACTTAATTCATTATCTTCCAATAATCCAACCCTTTAGGATTGTATCCTTGCTGACTCAAACTACTGGGTTGAGGGTAACGTCGCCGAGGGGCCTACTACAATAACTAAGATAATCTCTTAAACAAGTGCAAAAGTGCGAAAATAATCAAAGGTTATACTAATAGACGAGTCGGATCCAAGTGATTAATCTTGTCTATCTGTTTTTATTTTTATTTTATTTTTCAGCATTTAGTTAGTTTTTATTTTCTTAGTTTAAAAATCTTTTCTAACTTTTTGATTTGATTAGATGTTGAGGATAAACCGGTACTAAAAGCTCTTGTGTCCTTGGACGACCTCGGTATCTTACCAACACTTACTACGTCCACGATGGGTGCACTTGCCCATATGTGTGTTTAGTGTTAGTAAATATCGTGTTTTATAAATTTAAAACTTGGCTAAAAGTGTAAAAAGGGCTTAAAATATACATCTAAAATATACTACACTTCGCACGCATCAGTTTCGCTCATATGGACATGTCACATAAGCGAAACCCCATCCCCTATATATACCTAAGTTGTTTTCTCATTTTGTACGTTCATGTCTCCCGTGTAGCCGAACTGCTGCCCGTGTATTTTGTGAAGATTGAATGAGAAAACTGTTTTAAAGTGAATTCCTTCTGTTTCTACACCTTTCTGCTTTAATTCATGCCGATTTTGTATTTCCGCTGCATTTTCGGTAGTTGCTAGCTCGAATTGACTCAATTGACTGTGAAATACGGTCCTACACTAATACCGTGTGAAATTTCAAGCGAAATTAACTTTTGGTGCGGAATTAAGTACTAATCTCGTACGAAATTATGCCGATGTCATCATCTCGATGCGAAATTTGTCAAATTGACCTAGTTCTAGGCTGATTTTAGTTTTGAAACTTTCTAGGGTTTGTTAATACATGAAAACGCATAAGATATGTGAAAATCAAGACATTTTGACCGTAAAATCAAGTTCAATTTGAAAAAGAAGGTGTAGAAATCAGAATTTGCAGCTGAATTGGTATGAACTCTTCCTCCTGAGCTCTGATACCACTTGTAGGATCACTTTCAGACCCGAACGAGTCGATCAGAAGAGTTTATGCTCAGTTTGAAAGGCGGAAACAGACAAACTGAGGTCAATTCAGCAAGAATGTCACTTTAAACTGTCGTAAGATTGATATTAAGACAAATTACAACGAGACGACACTTCGGCAGCAGTTCGTTGCACAAACCGGAATCCACTATAACTAATATCGCATGAAGCCTATTTATAGGCATCCTGATTTCGTTTGAAGGTGTTCCAAGCGGAATTTGATTCCATGCGGAATCTAATTTCACATGGAATTACTTAGACACCCTGCAAGCGAAATGAACCCTCTTCATGCGAAATTACATACAATCTCGAAATACGTGCCCTGATCTAACATTCTAAGACAAGACTCGATACAAGACGAAGTCGACAGACGACTGCACTAACAATTACCCAAAACAAGGAAAGGTAATGATACAATCTGGGTGATTGTACACAGGCTAACTAAGTCAGCTCATTTCCTACCAATGAAGGAAACCTTCAGTATGGAAGAGTTAGCTAAGCTATATGTAAATGAAATAGTTTCATTACATAGAATTCCTTTATCAATTGTTTCTGATAGGGATAGTCGTTTTACCTCTCATTTTTGGACAAGTTTCCAAAAAGCAATGGGAACAAAGTTGAATCTAAGCACAGCTTATCATCCTCAAACGGACGGACAAAGCGAAAGGACAATTCAGACATTGGAGGACATGCTTAGAGCTTGTGTAATTGATTTCGAAGGTAATTGGGACGATCACTTACAATTAATATAATTTTCTTATAATAACAGTTATCACACAAGTATCAATGCTGCACCATTTGAAGCACTTTATGGACGAAAGTGCCGAACCCCAGTCTGCTGGGCAGAAATTGGAGAAAAGCAACTATCCGGACCGGAGATAGTGCAAGAAACAACCGACAAGATCATTCAAGTCAAGGAACGACTGAAAGCAGCACGTGATCGACAAAAGAGTTATGCCTATAACAGGCGAAAACCGTTGGAATTTCAAGTGGGTGATAAAGTGTTATTGAAAGTCTCTCCTTGGAAAGGAGTAGTAAGATTCATCAAAAGAGGAAAGCTAAGCCCCAGGTATGTTGGACCTTTTGAGATTATTAGAAGAATAGGACCTGTAGCCTATCAGCTACAACTGCAAGAGGAAATGGCAGGAATACATGATGTATTTCATGTATCTAATATTAAGAAATGCTTAACCGATGAATCACTAGTAGTACCTCAAGCACAAGAGATTAGTTCTGGTTAAAGTAAAATGGGACTCCAAAAGAGGACCAGAGTATACATGGGAACTTGAATCGGAAATGCAAAGGAAATACCTGCACTTATTCCAGTAGATCTCAAGGACGAGCTCTAAAACAAGGTGGGGAGGATATAACAACCCTCCAAAATAAAGTTCGACACCCCTAATATAATTAAAATATTCCAATACATCCTAAAATACACTCCGTATACGAAAACGGGCCCCGAAACCAGAATGTATCCTAATTTTTGGCCTACTTCTTCTTCTGATGATCGATTCAACCTCTGATCAAAAAGATATACCTTGGTTATATTTCATCTCTTCAACAAGTTTAGTAATGAGCATAACGGCCCTATACCTTTATTTTATAAAAATAAATTAAAAAATAAAAATTTTAAAGGCTGTGGCGGGCCGCGAAGACCCAGCCATGGTCTTACGCGAGTCGCGAGCGCCTAGACAACAGGCGGCACCCGGTGTTGCCACGTGGCAGCCACGCGTCAAAGCTAGAGCGGTGACCCGACATGGCTAGGGCCTACCCAGCCTATGTCGCGGGTCGCGAAGGCCTCCCCCTTCTCTTACGCGGGGCGCGACGAAGTCCAATTTCAGCCCAATAAGTAGAGGGCTTCGGCCTTCAGTTCCGATCATTCAATCTCTTTCTCTCTCACGAATTTCTATATAGTCAAAGTGTTTTTCGGGCATAATACTCCCCTTAATAACGAAGTTCTGTCTCGTTGTAAGTATCATAACCCTGGTTACATATTAGATACGCTGCCCGATTGATCCAGGGTTCCGTAACAGCTATCGTGGTTCTGTCTGACGTAGTCGTTGGAATGTCGTCTCAGGGAGGGTATTACTAATGTAAATATTTGGTTATTATACTAACGCATGTGTATTTGTGTAAATTATAGATAATCACTAGGAAACCCTTAAAGGAAACCCTAAGACAGCAATGTGAGTAATCTCCTTATTGCACATTGTTTTTACAAAACCTCACACAATTAATAATATATTAAATAGTTATTGAGTATTGTTATTCTACAATTATTGTCAGTATGTTGGGGTTTCGTATACAAAATTTGTTACTACCTTGCGTGGAGTAACATGACCACAAATCGGGTTGACAGTACCGTGGGTGGTAATTAAGTAGATGGAAACAAATGTAATTGCGCGACCGCCCTCAATACTGTACAATGGTTTTTACTAAACTTGATTAAACTGAGATTTACTCACCAGTATTTCCCACTGACAAAATGTTTTTAAACGCGTTTCAGGTAACAAAATGTGAAAGCCAAATAGCAGCCAGTTGGACAGCACTGAAGGCTTGGAAAAGTGGCTATAAAGTTACCAAAAATAAAGAGATGTTTTATTTAAATTAAATAGGGTTTATCCCTATGAAAATGTGTGTACTTAAAACTTGGGATTATTCCCACGTGTTTAATATTATGAAAGTGTGGTATTTTACTCTGATAAAATATTTCCTAACTACGGTCCTGATACAATTTCCGCTACCAAAATGATAAACACCTAGATACCACCAAAACTGGCCGCGGCCGCCTGTTCTCGGGTTGTTAGGGGACGGGGGTTGCGACACCATGAGTGGCTAAACTTGTTATGACTATCTTTGGTTGAAGGTTATGTAAGACTTTATGCTTGAATTCCTTATTTCTAGAATAACAAACTTTGTCTTTTTGATTTATTTGTTATGGTGTGTGATTGATTGTTTGTATATTATTGATTCTTATGTTAATCTAGTTTGAAACCATACGTTCTTGGTGCCATTGGCAATCGAGATATCATAGGTAGAATTAGGATTGGGTAAGGGTTAATTGGTCATCGGGTAATAACCTCACGTTCTAGGAATCTGAGTACTTAGTTCCCTTTTATCACAACAAGAAATCACACATGAGCTATGTCTATGTAGTTCTTCTGTCACACCCCGACCACGTAAAACAACAAATCGTGGCGGAATCGTCGGGGAGTGTTGTAACAGAATCATTGTTTCATAACACATGGAAAATTGAGTTTTGTTTTGTTGAATCAAAAGAAGTTACAAGGTCTTAACAACAAAGAAACATAACATAATTAACTAGTCTTGCATCTTTTATTGTCACTAAGGCCCAAGTCCGCCTATGTGTATCTTGATCAATCCTATGCATCATTTCCTGAAACACATGTGAAAATAGGTACATCAGCATAAGAATGCCGGCGAGTACATAGGTTTTATTGATTTAGGATTCATGACTGTTGGTGCTTCCATCTATCGACTACGTCTTGTATCGAGTCTTGCGTCGTATAGGCTAGAATAGGGCATGAAATCCAAGAAACTTGTATTAGGAGGTGATTTCGCCCCAAATAACATGTAGTCTTTGGAGCGAAACCCCATGATATACTGATTTCGCTCTTGTGTCTATAGACCTGATTTCGCCCATATGGTAACTTCCTGATTTCGCTCATGTGTACATGTATGTAGGAGCGAAATCAGTGAGACTATATATAGGGGTTGTAGGAGTGAAATCAGAGCATAGTTCTAGGTGTTGTCTTCCGGTAAGCCACGAAGTGCTGCCGAAGTGTTGTCAGAGCTTGTAATCGCTATAGTGATCAATACAACAACAGTTAAAAGTGAATATGGCTGAGATTGCACCAAAACATTAGTTTTCGCCTCTTGTTTTGGATAGGAATTCTTCTGATCGACTCAAACAGGGCCGAAAACGATCCTACAAGTGGTATCAGAGCTCAGGAAGAAGAGTTCTTGCCATTTCAGCTGCATTTTCTGATTTTCTACACCTTCTTTCAAAATTTTAAAAATTTTTAACGGTAAAACCAGCTCAATTTCACACACAGCACTCGTAAACATGTATTGACAAACCCTTGAAAGTTTCAAAGCTAAAATCGACCTAAAACTTAGTATTTTTGAGGTTTCGCCCGTGGTGACTCGTGAAAATGATGACGTCATAAGTGATTTCGCTCGAAATCATTCTTTGATTCTGCTCTAAAACGTGATTTCGCTCCAGTGTTCAAGCAGATTTCGCTCCAAAATCACTTTCGAGTGATTTCGCTCGAGTGTTATTCTCTAATTTCGCTCCTGTGGACAATATAAGTGTAATTTCGCTCCAAGGGTACAAGAATTGATTTCGCTCGAAAGGTTTAGTGTGATTTCGCTCCTACTGACAATCAAGTTTGATTTCTCTCTTAGTACCAATCTGATTTCGCTCCAAGTTTCGTTGGTGATTTCGCTCATAAGATCAATTGTTGATTTCGCTCAAACAGCACTTGGGATTTCGCTCTAAACCCTAATTTTGCCTAAACTTGGAATTTGTGAACTCTTGGACAATTGAACAATGGACAACGAATTCTATAATGCCTACGATCTGAAATGGGCAGAAAAGTGCAGAAAAGTCATGGAAGCTGCAGAGGAAAAACGGAGAAAGCTTGAAGAAGAGGAAGAAGAGGAAGAGAGATTAAAAGCTGAAGCTGAAGCCGAGAAAAAGAGAAGAGCTGAATTTTTACGATCAAACAGAACAGTCAAAGTTGTTCCTGAATTTGAAGTCAAATTGATACAGAACCTGTCATAGTTCCTGAAACGTGCATGAACTGTGATTCTTTAATCAAGCAGAACAATGAGTTGCTGCACAACATAAACAGATTGAAAGAATCCTATGATACAATGAACAGAGAAATCAACAAATATACTGATTCAAACGGTGAACAAGCTATGGCAATGAATACACTGAAGAGAGCTTACATAGGACAGCTTGATAATGTCAATTTTCACATAAAGAAGTGTGCTGAGCTGGAATTAAAGCTGGAAACACAAAGAATCGAAACTGAAAGATTCAACAAGTTATTAGAAAGTTACTCATGTTCTACTTTTGTTGTTGACAGGATTTATCCAATTGTGGAGAATTTGAAGACTTTTGAAGAAGTAAAGACTTCGGAAGAAGAGAAATCTGTGACAGAAAACGAAGATGAAGTGAAGATTTCTGGTAAGAAACCAAGTGTGGTCTACAATAGATGTCCACCCCCGGTCGAAAATGGATATTCACCTCGAAATCCAAATTCCGAAAGAGTCAAAAAGGCAATAAACTTACAATGGGAGTCTGGGCCATCAGATAACTTGCCGGAAAATATTGATGTCACGTACACGTCATCCGACATGGATCATGAGTCAAAGTTGATAAAAAGTGTGGTCGATCAGGTGTTAGATAAAGATGACTGTGAGAAGTTAAAACCGGAGTCCAAATCCAAGTCAAAATCTGAGTCCGATGCGTCAAAGTCAACAATCAAAAAGGACAAACGGGTTTATGATAAAGAGTTTTTGCTATCAAAATCTAATTTGAATGATGAATCATTCAAAGTGGCATATACTTTGAAAGATTCTGACAAATTATATTCCGATGAAACTTTTCCATTAAGAAGTGTCAGATTTGAAATGATTCAAAAGGTTTTCAAAATTACAGAAATTGATATTTCTGAAATAAAAGATTTAAATCTTATCGGAAAACCTAAACAATACACTTTAAGAGAACAACAAAGAATTAACAAGAAAATGGGTTACAATTGTGGTTACAGTTTCCAAAAGAAACCAAACCATAATCGTAATTTCAAAAAGAAAGGATTAGGTTTTAATCAACCGAAAAATTATAAAAATGAAAAAGTTTATAAACCAAAAACTTTGTTTGTTTTAGGAAAAACATCAGAAGCTGAGAAAGAACAAGTATTCAGAAAGCAGACAAATCAGGAATCCTTGCCAATAAGCAAGAAGAGTTAAAGAAGAATGATGTTTAGAAAAAGATTGAAAAGAGAACCTGTTTTCAATGTAAAACTGTGGGTCATGTTGCTAGGGACTGTCCGAAGACATTCAAACCAAAACAGGAAGTCTCTGGTAAACTGAAAGAGAAAGTTATTGAGAAAACTGAACTTTCGACCCGAAAGTTTACAAGCTTTGAAAATTCAACCTTTGAGAAGGGAGAATGTTCAAAGAGTGCTTTGAAAAGAAAAGAAAATGTAAAAAATCAAAAATGGGTTGTGAAAGGTTCAGGTAACAATTCTGGTGATGAATCTGATTCCACAAAATCAGAGTAGCCACGTGTTGAGAAAAAGGTTGAAAGATCAGTTCCAACTATGAATGATGAAAATTTTCCACCTTTGCGTGCTGAAAATTTTATGAAGAAAGTTGGAAAAGTAGAAATTTCAAATCAATTTTATTCTGACAAGAAGAAATTTGATGTTGAAAAGACTTTCAATGGAAATGTGAAACGTATCTTTGGACAAATGGTCAATGGTAAGGCCAAAAGTGTCAAAGATTTTTATGCTTCTAAAACACGTGTTCACAAGTCTGTTGAAAGAAAAGAAGAAGAAGAAGGTGCTGTTACACCCAAGGAAGGTCAGGCTTGGGTGGATATATTTTTTAAAAAGTAAAACCTGACCTGCCGGAGCTCCCAAGTTGGTAATCGCGGAGCATGAATCGGCATCATTCTTTATCATGTTTGTAAAAATGTGTTTTTGAAAAGCAGGAATCGCCGGAACTCCCAGGTTTGTAAGCGTGGAGTAGGAATCGGCACCTTGAGAATTCAACCAACAGATGGTAATTGGTTGAAAAACAGGTTTAAAATGTTTAATTGTTAATCCTACAAGTGGTCTAAGTTTTGTTTGTACAAGTGGTTAATCAAGGTCATTAAATTGGACTTGATTTAACTATTATTCATAAGACTGGTAAACAATGTGATGAAATGACCCCAAAACCTACAAATGGTTGATAAACGAACTTATTTTCCAGAAAAACCATTCTGATTAAAACAAACTTAAGTATTTTGAAATCTTAATGGGAAAATAGTTTGTTGAGATGGGGAGTTCCGATTGTTTATGCCAAGCGGATGGAGATTTGAGGCAATTCGATATCAGTGTCATGTTCTGTACAGTTTGTTTTCATTTTCGTTAAATGTTTTTGAATTTTAGGGGGAGTAAGAAATGTTCAGAAAATGTTCAGAAAATCCAAAAACATTAGAAAATTTGAAAAAGCCAAAAACATGATAAAATTGAAAAATGAGTTTTTGTTGCATAAAAGAGGAAATGATAGTACATCAGTGGAATATCACAACACGCTAAAGAAATGCAAAGTCAAAATGTGATAAACAATCTCACTGCAGATGTGTCAGTAGGTTGTTACACATTTAGTAAACTGTAACGAGATATAAACCTAAATTCAAACTTGTTTATTCTGTGGGTTAACAACTTCTTGGATATATAGGTAACCCCTGAAATCTTGTTTGAAAGGTCCCTTATTCTGAGATACTAGGTCTTTATACTCAGTGATATCTGGGGTATTATCCCAGGACTTCTGCTGTATGGAAGTACTGACCTAGTCCCCGGATAATGCTTTCCGCAAAAGCTTGAAACATAGCTTCGCCCTCAGCAAGCTGATGAAACAATAAAATTGATAGTCGCTGTTGTTGTAACAAAAGATCCTCTAAAGGGGACACACCGAAAAGTCGAAGCCATCATCTCTTTGCGTATATGGAAGTATCGACCTGAGCTCTCACGGCCATCGCAATTTAACCCCTTTACAGATATCATCTGTGGTATACTCACCTGTAAGACTGAATATTGGGATCTGGATACAGGAGTATATTCAAGTGGTGGGACACACGAATAAATCTAAGTAATTAAGACATTAATCGCATATCTCGAAACAGTTGAAATCTGTGTGAAAATTTAAGAGGACAAACATACTGACAATCTAGGTGAATTGTTTAGAGCTTAAAATGTAATCTAGCTTAACGGTGTTAGTGATATGTCTCAAAACTGATATGATCCTCTTGCACGAACTCGCAAAAATATTGTCTGTAAATATTTCGTTTCTGCATTTACTTTCTTTCAGAAAATTCAAAAAGATTTTAGTGTGTTTTAGCATAAATTTTGAAAAATTCAAAAAGATTTTTGACAGCTGGTGTTGAAAAGCTGAATTTCGAAATTCCAAGTGCTAAACATGAAGAACAGGTTTGGGAGAGAGTATGTGAAGATGTTAAGTTTGCATGATAAGAGCTAGGAAAAGATCCTGAATGTATATATCATTATTAAAGGCTGCTTTCAATAGTTTCTAAAAGTTTAAAGGTCTAATCTTTAAAAGAAACTTATGTGTTGAGTAGAGATTGTGCAGGTAAATTTGAGCCAGGTGATGATCCTGAACAAAAAGAGAGCCTGGTAACGATTTTGAAATGAATCTTGAAGCTGTGAATTCCAGACTACGATCCCAGCAGATTGAGAGGGGGAGTCTGAAGACACCGTGATAAAGCAGGAAAAGCATGTGCTGATTCTGGATTTGCTGATGCTGATGAAGTTTAAATGATTCAACATCCGAGGGAGAGAAGTTTGTTGATGATAAAGATAGAGAATGAGGATTCTTGCAATGACAAATACTTCAGAGGAAGATCGAAGACTGATAAAGATTGAAGGTTGACAACCGAAGACTCGACACTGAAGACTCCGTCAACATCCGAGGGGGAGTTTGTTGGTGCATCCGTCTGTCGACTACGTCTTGTATCGAGTCTTGCGTCGTATAGGCTAGAATAGGGCATGAAATCCAAGAAACTTGTATTAGGAGGTGATTTCGCCCCAAATGACATGTAGTCATTTAGAGCGAAACCCCATGATATACTGATTTCGCCCTTGTGTCTATAGACCTGATTTCGCCCATATGGTAACTTCCTGATTTCGCTCATGTGTACATGTATGTAGGAGCGAAATCAGTGAGACTATATATAGGGGTTGTAGGAGCGAAATCAGACCATAGTTCTAGGTGTTGTCTTCCGGTAAGCCACGAAGTGCTGCCGAAGTGTTGTCAGATCGCTACAGTGATCAATACAACAACAGTTAAAAGTGAATACGGCTGAGATTGCACCAAAACATTAGTTGGCGCCTCTTGCTTTGGATAGGAATTCTTCTGATCGACTCAAACAGGGCCGAAAACGATCCTACAATGACTTACAAGTTTTAGAAAAAGTTGTTTAACAAAAGTCAGTCATGATCCTTGTAAAATGTTTTGTTTTGTAAATCATTTGAAAAGCGATGATATGTAAAAGAGTAATGTAAGGTTAAATGAATAACCAAGTAAAAATGAGTTTGTATAAGATAAGTTGTTTGTAAAACAATGTCTTGTGAAAAGTATGTTATTTGTATAAAATGTTATATGTCTTAATTGAAATGATTTAAATAACGCTACGATATGTAATATCATACAAGCACTTATATATAGGAAGTACCAGCGGTGTATCCACCATGCTTGTATCGTATTACACACGCCTCGCTACTTGAATCACTTACCCAAACATACCACCAATGTAAAAATGTTTATATATAATCAAATGTCAAAATGTTTGTGTGAAAAACCATGTCTAAAATCAAATGTAAATCATGAAATGTGTATATCAATGTCAAAATGTCTATGTCAAATGTCAATCATGTAATGTGAAAACAAAATGTCATGTATGGCAAGTGAAATATATATTAACTAAACCATAGGTAAAAATGCACAAAACAATGTATTGAAGTAAAACATGGTTTAAATCAAAGTTATGTTTTGTGGAAATGCATGCTATACTGATACAAACATTTATGCGGTATTGTGAAAATGCATACATTGAAGCCTTGTGACTGTGGCGATAAACCCCTAAACGAATTTAAAGGTCTATCTGTGTTATGTTTTATCGAATTCGGTCATTCCTTCCATCCAAACATACCTAGGATGTCAGGAATGGGAGTTGTCAATTCCTATGGTACCACGACCTACTAACGAGCGGCGTGATCAAAGTTAATGAATGTATATGGTCCCACTTAAACAAACCAAATGTCATACCCAAAATGTAAGCATGTGATGAAATGAAAATGTACTAAGCATGATGAACATACATAGCATGTGATGTAAAACAAATGCACTAAGTATGATGGACATACATAGCATGAAAAGGTAATGTAAAACAATGTACTAAGTATGCGCTAAATGAACATACATAGCATAAATTGTCATGTAAAACGATGTACTAAGTATGCACACAATGGACATACATAGCAAAAACATAATGAAATCATGTACTAATAGTGTACTAATGAACATAGCAAGTATATGATATGAAAACATGGAAAGCATGAAAGTAACAAGTAGGCACATGTGTTTCATCCCAAAACGTTTGAAAAACAGTAAAAGAGGGGTCTATGTACTCACTTGAGGGTGCTTAGAAGTCTTGAACAACAACCAAGCAAAGCTAGAGGGATCACGGAATCAAACGACACCCTATATAGATAACTACATAAATAACCGGACCTAAATCGGAGATTGGATAGTATGAGGTTTTGTAAACCAAATGAGTATTGGAACTCATATGACATGGTTTAATAAAGCCTACACACTAAAATGAAACCTAACCTAAGTGGTCATGACCCATTACGACCCGTTTTAGGTAGCTTATGCCTTAACATCTCTAATATAGTTACCTAATCAGTTTAGATGTTAAAATTTAGGTTACATATGCTTAAAATGAATTTATGCGTAAAAAAGATATTTTGGTAATTTTCCTAAGGCATATAAACTACCTATCATACAACTACTTAAACGACGTGACCATAAGGTATAACCTCGGAAGGTTATTCCCTATACAACTATGGTCACCTAATGTGTTTGGTCGGATCCTAATGATCGACCAAACGGGTCGGGTTTGAAAGTATAAGCGATTGTTTAGATCGCTTATCTTACGACCCTACATAAGCACTAAACCTAAAGTGACGAGCTAAACATGTTACAACATGTTTAACAAAGTTAGAAAACAGGTTTGTTTTGATACCTAAAAGTAGTTTGATTACAAAATACGTAAGAATACGCATTTTGGCCGAATTTACGACTCGTCACTGAGCCTAGATAACGTGGTAATCAGTAGGTATAGTCGCTAGGGACTATAACCATCGTGATTACGCTCACGTTATGAAGTTCAAACGAACTTCATGTTGACCATAAACTGGTCAAAGCGGAAAGTCAAACAAAGTTTGACTTTTAAGCGAAAGAAACGAAAAAGAACGAAGGAATACTTACAAAAGGTCCCCGCAAGTCTTGATCCGATTTACCCTCAGGTATGAAGAGTATACTTCAACTTAGAGGGCCAAAATCAGATTCAAGTGTGGGTTTGAAGTGAAAACATGAGGGGTATTTATAGTGTTCGTGCAACCGTTAAGATCGTTCCTCGAAATCCGTGCTTCGATCTCAACCACACACATGTTCCCATGGTTTTGCAATACCATGGGCACCTAAAAATGGCCCCTAGATTGCTGAAAAACCATGTGCAAGTCCCTAAATCAGCTAGAACAGCTGGAAACAGCTGGGAAACACATTTTTGCAGGTCTGACACTCTCTTGTGGGCCGCGTAAGGTTTTATGGGGGCTTACGCGGGCCGCCTGAGCCTTCTGATCAGCAAACAAGTTTCAAAAATTGGAGTTTCAGTCCCTGCATGCTTTTAAGGCCATTTTTGATGCGTTTAAAGCCCGTTCTGCCATTTTCAAGGCTCTATAATGATGTCTAAGAATAGGGGACATGAAACATGCTCAAAAATATGCCGGATGTCGGTTCGTTTGGCCGTACGATTGCGTTGTTCGGTTAATTACGACGGAAGTCGTAACGAACGCAAAAACGATCCAAATTAAGCGACGAATGGAATTTTATCATGCCAATCACTAAAACAAAATATTTTAATGCTTACATAAATTTTGGACGTCCGGATGTATTCAGAACGTAAGTTATGCGCGAAAATGCAAACTTATGCACTTTTTGTCGCTTTTAGTCCCTGAATGAGCATAAAGTTTATTTTAGCACACTGAACCCCTCAAAGCCTATTTCTAAGCTATGTAAAGGATATTTAGGGTGTGTTTAACTTATGATCAAGTTCCGGAATGTCTTTTACGGAAAAAATTGACATACTTTCGCAGTTTGTCGAATCTAGTCCCTGTAAGCGAATAGACTTGATTTCGGCACACCAAACCTTCCAAAACTTATTTCTAAGTTATGTAAAGGTTATTTAAGGTATTTTAAGCCTATGTCACTATTCTGGAGTGTTTGTTGCATTAAACTGGTTATATTTACGCATCAGTGCGCATATAACCTTCCAGAAAGCGATTTAGAGCCCGAAATCGAACAAGAGTTGATATGTGCAAATGATACACATATTTATACAAATCCCAAGTATGAAATATAATATTTCATTAGTAAGGTATTTGTTTGATGGTTGAAGTGACACAGGTGTCACATCTTTCTAGTGGAATGATAGCATAAACGTCAAAGCAAATCGGAAACTAAAGATGGTCATTTGTCTCTAAATTGTTTACAAACCAAACTTTCATTTTGCAATTAGAATAGCAATCTTTGTTCTTAAAAATCAATCAATCAATCCAAATCATTGAAAGTTACTTTTCTTGCAATTAGTTTAATTTTAGTTAACTTAGAGAAACACTTTAAATAGCACATATTCCACAAACTCCCTGTATTCGATACCCACCTACCGCTATCTATTTAGTAGTAATTGGATAAAATTTGATTGTGACGACGACATCACGTCACTTCGTAGCACTAAAACAATGCTTCTAGTGAAATTTGGTGTTTCGGGTAGTGTCCGGTTGTTCGGTTGGCTACCGGTTCGTTAAGGTGCTAAATTACGCAGTTTAGTGTGCTTTATGTAGTCTTTTATGACAGTTTTGATTCCCGACACTTAGGAAAGCATTCTGGACCATTAAACCATAATTCTGCATTATATTTTGTAGTTAAATTGCTGATTTTTGCTGAATTATGCAGAATTCTGCAGTTTTTGTGAGTTTTAGGCACTTTCCAGCACTTAAACTATTACTAGGAAGGCAGTTTTGTGATCCTTACTTTCCTACACATTATACTAGTGCAACTCTTGGTTTCAGGCTCATTCTGTGTCTTAATATCATGTCTGTCTGAGTACTGAACTCCCGTTAGTACTTCTAGTTTGTCTGATAACTGTGCTTACTTGATTTTGTGTACTAATTGTATCACACTGTGTTGCATGCAATAATGATAAATAATTTTGCAACGTGGAATGCACTTGTATGAATATGATAGTAATAAGAAAATCATTCTTGTCATTAACTTAATCAGGCACAATCATTAAGATACAAATTACTGTTTAATTATTGTACGGATACACGGAAAATTGACAGTTGTCACAGATATGCCGTATAACTCTCTAATATATTTGAAGATAAAGAAAATGATAAAGCATAATAGTAAAGGCAACTTTGTAAGGCTCACATCGGTTGAGGGAGATAATGAAACCTTCTTTATAAGAGGGATGCAAACATTCTCAACCGCGACATATTTTGCATAGGTGGGCAATTTGTCGGTTGAAAACAAACCGTGAGTTCCAAGATGAGAAACCAATTAGAGGCAAAGCCAATAGTAACATGAGACCCTTTACTTAGGTTGCTATAAACTCACTTCTTAAATTCATTGATTCTTGCATCAACGAAATGTAAAGACAAAAGAAATGTGTAATTTGTATCAGGTTTACTTAATATAAGGATGTGTTACATAGATAATGGATCAACAAAAACTAATTGATATTTAGTTTAACCAACTTAACAGTTTTTTGAACGGCGAATACGCACGTCTATTTGTAATATACCCCTAAAATCCACTTAATGTTCACATTGTGGGACTTGAAATCGCACCATTTAACGCAAATGAACCACTTTGTGACACTTGAAACCGCATCATTTTTAACACAAATAGACCAATGTATAGGACTTGAAACCGCACCAATTTAACGCAAATATAAAACCTAAATATCCTAGGCCAATATGTAATAAAAAACTAACCAATTTAACTAACATATTTAACATGTGTTTACGTGAACCATATATACGATTGGCCAATGCAAATGCACGTCAACCTATAAAGTCTACTTGTCCATATATGATTCCATCTTCTTGTTGACCTATTACGATCCCATTTTAGATCATATATGGTCCTCTTTTTCGAATCATGGTTCCTACAAGCATAATGTCACAAATTCATTAGAAAATAGTTTGAAATCTATACTTCTCGAATACCATATCGTGCCACAAATCCATATGCATCATCATACAAAATTTTAAGTCAAAACTTTCGAAGTTATTATTATAAGGAGTAGATCAAATACAAATCATATTTCGTATACAAACTGTAAGAACCATTTAAAAAATGTCACGTGTCATCCAACCAATTATAAAGAAATGGTAAAATAATATCAGTTATATTGAATTCCCTATAATTATGCTAAAAAGCAATTAATTCTTTATTTGGATATTCATTTTGTTTTCAATATACTGATATAATTCTTCATAAAGAAAAGTACTGATATCATTCACATATGTGCTAAAATCAATTATCTTGATTAATTTTCATGCATTAATATAATTCAAAGTGTTACTTTTATATATGTATTATTTTAGTATGTACTAATTCAACTTTTTTTAACTGCTACGATTTGTTTTCACGTGGTTGGTAGGATAATCATATAAAAAGCTCGTTATTATATTATATGACTTGGGGCTACATCCGATAAAGTCATCTTAGTTTGACCTTTTGAGTTAGGATATAATAGGAAGTTTATTTGGCTAAGAAGGCTAGGAAGTGATCTTAACCATCCATTTAGTTAATCAAGTGCTAAGATTAAATGAGGGAAATTGAAGGGAAGAAAAGAGATGCGTGAGTTTGTTTAGGGCATTCTAGTCAATCCAAACCAATAGTTTCTCTCTCCTCTAATTCCCCCCCCCCCCATTTTTTAAACATTAATAACTCTTTCATACGACATTATTTTTTTTTATAAAAGTTGCACCAAAAAAACGAGCGTTTTTATCTTTAAAACGAGTATACTATTGCTATATTTTCGAAATTTTTTTTCTAAAACCCAGTTGCGTAAAACGCAATGGAAAAAACCCAGTTGCGTAAAACGCAATAGAAAAAAAACCTAAAAAATGATATTTTTCTAAAACGAAATGCACCAAAAACCCAAAGAAATGTCTTATTTGTAAAACGTAATGGCTAGAAAACACAAAGAAATGTGTTATTTCTAAAACGCAATAGCCTAAAAACACAAAAGAAAGTGTACTTTCTAAAACGCAATGGACTGAAAACATATAAAAATGTGTTTTACCTAAAACGCAATGCACCAAAAACACAAATAAATGTCTTAGTTGTAAAACGCAATGGCCAGAAAACACAAAAAAATGTGTTATTTCTAAAACGCAATAGCCTAAAAACACAAAAAAAAAGTGTACTTTTTAAAACCCAATGGACTGAAAACACATAAAAATGTGTTTTACCTAAAACGTAATGCACCAAAAACACAAAGAAATGTCTTATTTGTAAAACAAAATTGCCAGAAAACACTTAAAATGTATGTTTTCTAAAACGCAATGGACTGAAAACACATAAAAATGTGTTTTACCTAAAACGCAATGCAGAAAAAACACAAAGAAATGTCTTATTTATAAAACGCAATGGCCAGAAAACACGTAAAAATGTCTCCTTTCTAAAACGCAATGGCCTAAAAAAACAAAAGAAAGTGTTCTCTCTAAAACGCAATGGACTGAAAACACCTAAAAATGTGTTTTACCTAAAACGGAATGACTAAAAACACTTCAAAATGTGTTTTTCTAAAACGCAATGGGCAGAAAACACATAAAAATGTCTTAGTTCTAAAACGCAATGGCCTAAAAATGTCTGTGAATTGTCTGAACCAGGAAGTAGGAGATCAAAAGTCTGTCTATGAATGCAGTTTTCCAGAGGCAATTTACAGAAAATTAAATTTTCTGATGCATTTTTATTAAAGCAATTAAAAGAAAGTGCAGCTCAACCCCAGCCAGGGCTGCCGCCCCTGGGACCCTGCTACCAGGGGCGCTGCCCCCGGACCCCGGCCAAGATCGTAAAACGTAATGACTAAATCAAAAACCCAGATCGAAAAAATGAAATTAAATAATTTCTTACATGGATCGAAGTCGATTTCTTCAATGATTGACGAAATTTGAATGATTGCAGCGATCGAATAGAACGAATCGAGTGATTATCTTCAACATCACAGGAAAAATGAGATTTTGTATGAAATTAAACTGGGTTTTCTTCAAAAAAGCTGAAGAACACGTTGATCGAGTGTTTGAATCATTGATTGGTGACGAAAATCACACTATAATGTAGTGATTGTTGAGATAGAAAGTGAAGAAAGGTTGAAGATGGTGGGTTTTGAAAATGGTGGGTTTGAAGTTACGGGGGAGAAGAAGGAAGAAGAAATTATAAGATTGACTAAAATACCTTTCCTCTTTATTTTAAATTTTGTCATATGTCGTAATCCTATTGCTTTTTATCCTTCCTAGCCAAAATAAATTTTTTATTTGATACTCGACCTTCACCTTTTTACTTTATGTGGGGTAGAACGTGGACATAGTTGCAAACAAACAAGACATAAATAATTTAACTTTCGGTTGTCATACTTTTCAAGCTTAAATCCACTCCTTTATTTCCTTTAATACCACATTAAAACAGATAGACTAATGTTTATATATCTTTGAAACATTAAATTATTTGAAAATCTAACACTAGTAAAAACTAGGGAATTAGGACATAAGATTGATAGGATATTGGGATGGATGATGTGCAGAAATATAGCTAGTTCTTGAAGAACTCTAAACAATGTTCTTGGTCTAGATTTCGACTCCAAAACTTCTTGTAGTATTCTGTGTAAGTAAAGTCTTTGAAAACACGCGTCGATCCATCTTTTATTAGTTCGTTAGGAGCGCTGAGGACTGAGTCATTACAGGGACACAAAAACGAAGCTATTGACATTCTTGGTTGGTCTGAGTTGACCACGGCTCGATGCCACACACTCTTGTATTCACCATTACTCAACGCCTATTAAGAAAAACAATAAGCTAGTTAGCATTTGAAATTGCTCAACCCGACACATTATCATGTTGGCTACACAAAAATGTAAATCACCTCTAGTTGGTCGCCAATGTTGATGACAAACGCGTTAGGGTGTGGTTTAACCGCTACCCATTTGCCATCTTTTTGAACTTGTAATCCAGAGACAAGCGTGTCTTGAAGGAGTATGGTGAGTGCATTAGGATCAGTGTGACCAGGCAACCCATAAGTTAACTCAGGTTCAGGGCACACTGGATAATGGTTGATGGCCATATGTTGTCCTTGCTCGCCTAATATCATATTTAGTCGCTCTTTTTCTAAACCTAAACTTTCCGATATGAATTCAAGTATCCTCATCCCTAATTCGCGTACCGCTATACAGTAATTTCCAACATATTCTCTGAAAAATAAATTAAAATAATAATGACGACATTAATTAGTGAACTAACATATATTTTATGTCAAATTTAAATCATAACGGTCAATATAGATGAATCATCATAACGGTCCATATATATATTTTTTTGAAATGTGTGAATTATTCATGAATGTCGAGAGGTCTAGCATACGTTATCTTAATTGGGACCGTGCTAGAGAGCCCCTTCGTACAATAGATCCCCAATTTAAACCACTTAATGAGAAACCCTTATTACTCAGACTCGAACTTTATACCTGGATAGGAAAAAACTTACCCGCACGGGCCGCACCCACCATAAAAAGAACTTAAATACCCGTACCTACCACCGGATCACCCGTGATAGTTGGTACATATATATAAAATGAACACATAATGAGTGACGAAAAGATTCGTGGCACATGACTAGAAGCAAACATGACTTTTGAAGGTTAATTATTGGAAAAACATATAAATAAATATAACTGAGGGTGATGTCAACACGTGTCTTGTTGTCTGACGTCGGCACCGCGTGGATGTCATCCACTCATAACAAACGACATTGACCAAGTGCAATTGATTGAGAGTAACGTGTACTTTAGCGACGATTCACTGAATCGTCACATCTTGTCCTCTTTCTCGCATTTAACTGGGCGGGGGCGGTGACCGCCCCAAAAACAAAACACTATATGGCCAAAAATCACCGGAAAATGAGGTTCGCTCAGAATGACGGTGGGGGAAGAATTAACCACCACTAATCTTTCTTAATTTATATAAAATAAAAATATATGAATAGACAAATTAAATGCATATGGTGTATATGAAAACATTTATGTCTCTCTCTATAATCAGTGGCGGACTCAGAAATTTTTCCATTGGGGTGCGAAACATTTTTAAAAATTTTAGGCCCTTAGGTATATAAGTAAAAAAGTCGGTTCGTATCTGGTCGGGTCATGTAAAACAAAAGAAATTGCGCCATAATTAACGTCCCTACTCATGGTTCCTATCACAAACAAATTGATAAATAAGTTCATCGCTCCATAACATAATGTTTCAATTTTAATTTTCAACCCTAGAAATCGTGTGTGATCACCCTAAAAATCATCTAAACAACATAATCACCCTAAAAATCATCTAAACAACCATAAACAACGTCAAAACACATGAAATTTTAAACCTATTTAAGAATTTTGTTACCCTTTGGTGTTAGACGGCGGTGGTTCGCGGTTGCTGATGCGTGCTGTTGTGGTTGCTATTGTGTTCGATGATCACTGGTAGGAGACGACCCAAGAGAGGGAGGGCGGGAGGAATTCTAAGGGACTATTGAGCTTATTTTAATTATTATAGTTTGAACATAGGTTGAGTTTGGTTAATGGGCTAGTAATTAGTGGGCTAATTATGTTTAATGAAATAGTGGGTTAAGGTATTGGGTATTTGGGTTAAGTTGGGTAGTATAAGATTATATAATTTAGTTAGTTTTTTTAATTAGAGTTTACTAAAAAAATTTAAAATATAAATCGAAAACATTTTTACCTAAGGTGTGTGGACGAAAAATTTCAAGGGGCGCGGATGAAAAAATTCAAGGGGTGCGGACGAAAAAATTCAAGCGGTGCAGACGGGATTTTCAACGGAAAATAGCACTAAAATTTTTTTTTTCTCGGGGGTGCGCCCGCCCACCTTGGGCTATGTGTAAGTCCGCCCTTGTCTATAACTAGGTGTAAAAGAGTCGAGTACAGCTGAGTCAGAGCCTGACTAGGCTCGAGCAACTCATCATACTTAACAAGGCTCAAGCTCGAGCTGGGCTCTGTTCGAGCCTATTATTTTGAGATCGACCTCGGCTAAAACGTAAAACCCAAAAGCTCGAGTTCAGCTTGGCTCAAGGTAATTAGAGAACAATATTAGATGAGCTAAAAGCTTAGCTTGAGCTTGATTTGATAGCTTAAACAAGTCAAAGCTTGGCTCAGGCTCAAGCTCATTAAGACTCAGCTCATTCGAGTTTTTTACCGATCCTGATTAGCTCTAGAGCCCCTATGTCTTATTTACACCCCTACCTATAAACTTCTCTCAACATTGGTGTCAAATCAGTTTTTTTTTTAGTTTTCTTAGTTTTCTACATGTGTCATCTTATTTAAAATTTGTTATATATAAGGATAATAATGACGGTGAGGGAAGAATTAACCACCTTAATGTTTCTTAATTTAAAATGAAATAACAGGATATACATAAGTATATTTTTTAACCTGTGGCGGATCCAGGATTTTGTTCTATTGAGTTACTTTTGATAAATTCTCCTTAATTCTCACTAGTTTTTTTTTCTAAATTCTATAAGGTTCTCACTATTTTTTTCCAAACGCAGTGGGTTCCTGGGAACCTATAAATGTGGGCTGAATCCGCCTCTGTTTTGAACGACCAGTGATACATAACTCTTAATCACTATTAAATTACACCAAATTATCACCTTACTTAAGATTGAACCCAAACTCTCTAATTAAGAGGCAAGAATCTCTACGAAGTGAGCTAACTCTACATTGGCATATATATGTACATGTATAAACAAATTTAGTTCATATGGTGTATATTAATGTTTATAATGCGAGCGTATTTAATACCTGGTCATTTCAAACGAAATAACTCTGAGAATTAATAGTTTTTACTAATAAACACCTAATTTTGTGTCGATAATATTTAATAGAAGAGAGAAACCACAAATTATCAGATTTAAAAGAATATGCTTATAAGTTTATATGATTCTTATAGTTATTTAGTTAAAATTTAATACGTATTAGATTCGTTTTAATCCAAGTTCTCATGAAAATTGGAGGGGATTTAACTATAACATGGTTTTTAGATGAGTCACGTATATACAATAGATACTTGAACTATACAAAATAAAAAAACTAAATTATATTAGTGAAGTGTTTGTTTATTAATAAACACAAAACTTTTAAACACCTGATTTTAAGAGAGAGAGATATTAGATTCAAGGCTCATAAATGACAAATATTAAAAGAAATTTGCCATTAAAAAATAAATAATTTTTTTGAACGATTGATTTCTTTTATTCTTTTCGTCTGTGAAACTTAAACGCAAAACCTCTCCTCCTAAGACTGCGGGGTATGGGGCGGGGGTTTGGGCGTGGGTGGGCTGAAAACGCCCAAGCCACCACCCCGGTTGGGCATGGGTTTGGGTGTGGCCCCTTTTTCGTGGGTTTGAAGCCGGGCGTGGGGCGGGCTAGCAAGGTGACATGGCAGACTCTTAATGGCTATGTGTCAACTCATGCCCCCAACCCAAGCTCCCAACTCAAGCCCCACCCTCAACCCAAGCTCCCAACTCAAGCCCCACCATATCCCATGGGCGTGAGTTTTTTTTTTTCCATTTTTCTCCCATTCCACGTGTCAACAAATGCCCCAACCCATGCCCCAACCCAAGCCCACCATACCCGTCTAAGTTGTTTAAAAGCTTTGTATTTGTTAATGTATAAATAAATGACGTGACACATGATAAAAATATATACAAGCATTTATTTTCATAATAAATTAGGTACGAAAAATAACTTTTGAAATTAATCATGGGACTCTCATTTATGGACCTGGTCAGATATATAGAATTGGGCTCCACATGCACGTTGTCATTACTTTTCATCATTCGTTTTTTCTTTTAAATTTTTGTCATGTGTTCATATAATTTTCTAAGAATTACTTTTATCGTATAAATGATTTTGATAAAAGGAAAGTTATTTTTAATTATAGTTTTAACTGATATGCTTTTATAATAACGCATTTAAATTACATAAATTAAACTAATATATATTTAGATGCGATTAGCTCTCACATACGTTAAATTTAATCCTAAATCTACACCAATGGGCCAATGGCATCGTATCGTAGGACTATAACTTTCAATCATTTGAAAGTTATAATTAGTCACAGATTTTGAAGTTAAGGTATTGCCCCCCTAAGGTTAAAGCTTCGATCCATGCTGAAAATGAATTTAATATAATTTAAGCCGTTAAAAAAATACAGATCTTCATACCGCTATACTAAAAGTCCTTTAGCTTTTAAAAATAGGTATGTGTTGAAATCAAAATTTTTATTTAATAACTACTTGAGTTTGAGAGAAGGTTCTTGGGTTCAAGTCCTATAACCAACAGGGATTAAAAGAAAGAGTAAATTACTTTTTGTGTCCTTTATGTATTACACAAATTATGCAACGTGGCCTTTAAAAAAATAATTACAGGTTATGTCCAAAAACACTATGTTATGTAATATTTATGTCCTTTTAACCTAAATGAGTTAATAATCTTATTAAGGTTAAATCAAGGTAAGGACAACATTGTCCTTTCACATACCATAAAGACACAAAGTGTAATATATTCAGTTAGTTATTATTAAGGACACAAAGTGTAATTTACTCTTAAAAGCATTTTTATCTTTTAGATAATATTAAAAGTAAAAAAAAATAAAAGTTTAATTATTTATTATATATATTTGTTTTATATAAACACTTATAAAAAATTAAGTCGTATTCGATTTATTTTAGTTAATTGTTTGAAATAAATTATTAAATTTTAAATAGTTAATTGAATTATATTTTTACTTTTAAACCTAATCAAATAAATAATTATTTGATTATTTATGGGAATTTGAGTCATATGTTATAAATATTTTAATAAACCAAATACGATTTAGATTTTATAAGTGTTTATACATGAAATAATAATTACACTTTTAGTTTTTTTATTTTTAATATTAACTAATTTATAGGAATTTGAGTCATATTTCATAAATATGTTTATAAACCGAATACGAGTTAGTTTTTATAAGTGTTTAGATAAAGCAATATATATGTATATATATACATATATGAATTAATAAAAAATAATTAAACTTTATATATATATATATATATAATTTATAGGAATTTGAGCCTTATAAATTATATATATATATATATATACACATATAAAGTTTAATTGTTTTTTATTAATTCATGTATGTATGTATGTATATTGTTTTATATAAACGCTTATAAAAACTAAGTCGTATTCGGTTTATAAAAATACTTATATAATATGACTCAAATTCCTATAAATTAGTTAATGTTATAAATAAAAAACTAGAAGTTTAATTATTTATTATTATTATTTCACATATAAATTCTCGTATTCGGTTTATAAAAGTATTATAAAATATGATTCAAATTCCTATAAATAATTATTTGATTAGGTTTAGTAGTAAAAATAATTAATCAATTAATTATTTAAAATCTAGAAATTTATTTAGAACAATTAACTAAAATAAATCGAATACGGCTTAGTTGTTATAAGTGTTTATATAAAGCACACACAGATATATATATATATATATATATATATATATATATATAGGGTAAGGATAGTGTAAAAAGGGCCTAAAGTGTGAGAAGTGTAAGAAGTGTATTATAACACTATATATAATACTATATAACACCATATAAACACCGTATAACAATATGTAACATCATATAATACCATATAACACTATGTAACACTATATATCATTATATAACAAATATAACACTATACATCTATCATAGACATGCTATCAGACAACATATAGTGTTATATTTTTTATATAATGATATATAGTGTTACATAGTGTTATATGGTATTATATGGTGTTACATATTGTTATACGGTGTTTATATGGTGTTATATAGTATTATATATAGTGTTATAATACACTTCTCACACTTCTTACACTTTGAGCACTTTTTATAGGATCCTCTACCTCTATATATATATATATATATATATATATATATATAAATAATAAATAATTAAACTTTTAGTTTTTAATTTTAATATTAATTAAAAGACAAAAATGTTTTTAAAAGTAAATTACATTTTGTGTCTTTAATGATAACTAACTATGTATATATTATATTTTATGTCCTTTATGGTATGTGAAAAGACAATAGTGTCTTTACCTTGATTTAACCTAACTAAGATAATTAACTTAGTTAGGTTTAAAGGATATAAAATGTTACATAATATGATGATTTTGGACATAATATGTAATTATTTTTTTCAAATGTCAGGTTTCATAATTTGTGTAATACATAAAGGAGACAAAGTGTAATTTACTCTAAAAGAAATTTATGGTTAAAAAAATTATTTAATCTATACTATATTATAATGCATGAGGCAAGGGCATTTTAAGATACCCAAAAAATAAGAACTTTTCCCCCCTTTATTTATAGAAAGACCCCTAAAATGAGGGTAGTTTGGTCTTTTAAACACTATTTACTTTTTAGCCCATAAACTTATTACACTTACATCCCTAAAGTTTTAACAAAATTATAGATAATTAGTTACAATTCACCCTTTCAAAAGTCAAAAAGTTGAATTCCCCAAATTATCCGAAGTTTTTGGCAATTTCAAAATTTAAATCACAACCTCTCCTTTTCTCTAGATCTGGACCCTAGCCTCCACATCTCCGATATCCTAAATCCGCTCTCCTCCCCTACGCGCACAAAGATGATATCGGAAGAAATGGAGATGAAAAACAAGCGACATGAAATCGAAAACGCACAGGGTTGAACACCGATTTGAATAAACCTTAACCATTTTGCATGTTTGTTCGTATTCTTGTTCTCGATCTTGTTTTATTTCTTGTTCTTGCTTAAATTATGTTCTATAATCTGTTAATTTTTTGATGTTGTTTTCTATATTTGAAGTTAATGTTGTTGGTGTAACTGTGTGTTCTATAAATTAGATTTCTTTTAAATTAAATTGTAACTGCTCTGAGTGTTATATTTTTATTATACTTTTGTGATGTGTCTGATATTAAAGTTTGGGTTTGCAGGTAGCAATGAACGGTTCTGTTGATTTGCGCTTTGCGGGAACACATTGAATTAACTAGGTAATTTTTCAATTCAACTCATTTTTTTCAGACGATCTTCAATTGATGGCATATTCAGTTTCTTGTTTTCTGTCCAACAAATAAGTAGTTTATTAGTTAGAAAATGCCTTTTTGATGATTATTTTGAAGATGCAAAACTTTTAGTACAAAAAATTTGCTTAAGCCCACTCATGATTCTCATGTAGATCTAATTGCTATTGTATCACTGAAACCACAACTTTGTTTCATATGCAATTTGCGTTTATCACATACAATCTTTTGGTTCTTCAATTTATTGCATTCTTGACATGGTTTCTCATCTCAATTTAGGCAATCTGGCACATGGTTTTTGGATTTCCATATATTAGATTATTATCTATATTGCTGGATACTGTAAAAAGCATGGGGTTTCGTAACATAGAGATCTATTAGTTTGACAGGACTCATGATGCCTTTTTGCCATCAAATGTGTAAACAATGCATATTTGTGAACCTTTTATCTTCACAAAAAGTTATATACATTCCTATAATTTTAAAATGAATATAAAATATAGTGACTAATCTATGTGAGACATTTTTATGATCAATTTATTTATTTTTATCTATATTATGATTTATGATTGGAGTTAAATTGAATCATAGAAAATATGATAAATGGAGATCTTTCTTAGCTTCCACATTCAAAATTTTATTTTTGCAGTCATGTTAGATTATATAGAAAATGACAATAAAGAATTCTCAATCCGCATCCAGGTTTCAGGTCTAAATGGAATTATGCCATAGGCTACTGGCTTGGAACCGACAGTCCATTGAGCCCATCATTCAGTTTTGGTCTTGAACTTGCACAAAATTCAGAGGTTTGTGACTCTCTAATGTTATCTACCTTATCGTTGTTCCATTTTATGATTTTACTAAGTTTATTTTATTTAAAGCACTCAAGTACTAAATTTCGTTTATAACATTAATTATGTAGTTCATAGCATCCTTCTATGAATATATGGTGGCCCAAAGAAGGGTAATCTGCTTTTTCATTTGCTAGAGCTAACAAGCAATGGATTTTAATGATTATTTGTATGACTTGAACAAATCTCAGAAGGTGCTATCATCGATTGCTTACTCACCAGGTTTATGACCTATGTGGCTGATAGGATCCAACACATGTATTCTAGAAAGAAGAACAAGGCCAAACCAGTTGGGCCAGAGCATTTTAATTATATTTTTGGGCTCTGGTTTAACCCACTTAGTCAACACAGCAATGAAATCGTGGAGTGGTGGGGAGCAGTTCACGACCAAGTTTCCAGGAGCAGTTAGCAATCGCGACTTTGTTTAGGTTTTAAGAGGTTTTGCTAATCCTCTTGGTATCAAGGTCAGTAAACAGTAAAGCAACTTATGTTTTTCGTTTCCCCCCATTTATGTGGTGGATATATGTTTAATCTTTTGAGAAATTATGTTTTGCAAGTGAGCCAGCAGATGGATCCGAGCGAATTAGTTAAGCTTGCTGACATTATTAATCCTAATAATAAGCTTGGAAGTATTACAATGATTGTAAGAATGGGAGCCGAGAATATGAGAGTGAAGCTTCACCTTTGATAAAGGCAAGTCAGGTTGTGACTTGGGTGTGACCCAATGCATGGGAACACTATAAAGGTGCCTTCTGGCTTTAAAACACGTCCCTTCGATTCCTTATTGGTAAGCATTTTTTCTCAATATTTATTATATCTGGTTTAGTTATATCGTTTTTATGGACTAAGTGTTTTCATTGATTAAAGACTAATTTTGGTTTGAAATGGAATACTAGCAAGATCAAACTGATTTTCTACTTTTATGGGTTTTGCCAATGGAAGTTAATTTTTTTTTTACATTCAGATATAGATAATAACTTTTCTTTGTAAATAGATTGATTATTTGTTTGATATGATATGCAAAGGGTAAAGTTGGTATATCTTACCTAATAGAATATCTGGTCAATAAAAGCATACCATGAATATGGTTGTTGTTTCCAGTAAAAATTTAGAAAATTAACCAAACAACTCAGAAAATTAAAAAAAATGTAGGCAATGGTGTGAGCTTTCTTTGATGTTCATGAACAAGAAGGAAGACATCCAGGAGGGATTCATATGAAGATGGCAGAATGTGATATAGCGTGTTGGCGGACCACGGATCGTGATCATAGTATCATACACGATGGAAAGGGTATACATATGCTTAATGACAAGTATCATGAATGAAAATAACCTTTTTGCATGACATATACATGTGCCATGTGCTAACAGACAACAAATAATAGTCTAACTGGCTGCTTGGATGTTGGTGGAGATAAAGACAATTTCCTACTGGTGGATGGCCAGAAGGTCCAGGAATGCAGTATCTAATTTGGAGAGTTGGTGTAGGTTCGAGGGGATGTATTTTGATTAAGTTCTGTTTGTTTTCCTTTTTTGGGGTTGCTCCCTCGCTGTACTTGTGATGCCCTCTTAACAGCTTTGCTAAGGGTAGTACGTTTTGTTTCAATACATGCTTCCTTAGTTGGCCAAAAAATAGCCTAAGTAGAGTGAACTTGACTTGGCAATAATTTTCCAAATTATAATATAGAAATACAACCTTTTATTCAGCTTTTCATCCAATAAGCTGAATTATTTATTTATATTCTTCATTCATTGAGCTGAAAGTTAAAAAAGGGGTTAATACATTTGAACCTAGCCTCCCATATAAGTTCATTTTCAAAGAAATTTTCCTACTGAGTAATGATGTGAGACTTAAGAAGGAGTAATTCTCACTTGACTTTGTTTTACCAAGTGATGTGAGACTGAACTAGAGTGCCGTAAGTACGTGAAATTGCGAATTAACAAACTTTACGACCGTAGCTTCAAACTTTCATTTTATAGCAGGGTTAAAACTAATAACAGTACAGTAAATATACTATCATAAAAGTTGCAACCCTTTAACAACAAAAAGTAGCATAATTTTGGTGATGTGATAATCTTCATACTGCGGCTTATTTACAAGACTTACACTTCTAAAAACGAAATAAAAAAGCTAAAATTTTCAAACAATCAACTAGCAGAGAGGTTGGATTATAATCTAAGTTTTGGTTTTTGCTATTCCTCCAGGTTTTATTATAACTATCATATATCTAATAAATGCTAATCAACTTAATGGCAAAACCTGTCCAAAAAGCTCGCGACTTGGAGCTTGCTCGGATTTAGCTCGGAAAAAGCTCGCTCGATATGGTTCGGTTTGAAACTGAGCGGAGCCGGCTCGGCTCGGTAAGAAAGCAAGCCTAGCTCGGCTCGGCTCGTAACGAGCCAAATTGGCTCGGTTTGACTCGCTTTTTAGCTGGGCTCGGCTTAGCTCGGATTATTTTACTTTTAATGTATTTTATTTTTATATACATTATAATATATTACAAAAAACTGATTATTATTTACATGTATATATGATTATAATTGTATATATGATGTTTTTATTATACACGCTATAACACGTACTGTACTAAACTTTTGTTTTCCTGAAAAACTTTTTTTTTAATAGAAAATGCTGCAACATAGTTCTCAACTTTGTTTTGTTTTTGTGTTATATATTTTCTGAAATGGAACGGAAATCTCTTGAAAATGTATGATGCAATACTCAAAATTTATGTGTATTATGTATAATCAGTTCGGTTATTCGGTTTTGCCACACATCGTAATCATAACCGAACCATATTTTTTGATAACCAATTATGGCTTAACGAATCAATCTAAGTGTTGTATTCCCCGCCGCATCGCGCGGGCACCCCACTAGTAACTAAATAAACGTGTGAAGGGTTTAAATTTTTCAAAAGAATTTTTTTGAAAGGCTCAATACGATTTTATATGACATCATAACAAATACGTCACCTCTAACGTGACATGCTCAGAAGACATCCAATAAAAAATTATAACTTTATCTTGCTTTCCTAATGTCGGCATTTGCCACAAGTTCTAGATCGGGCTAGATTAGACTTGGTCAAATTTGTTTCCATATTATTTTATTTTATTAAGAAAGAAATAAATCAAACTTTCATATTTTGTGTTACAAGATTTAGAGTAAACTGTCAAAATAGTTCTTGAGTTTTTTTCACTTTTTTCATTTTAATGTAAAACTCAAACCTTTTGAATCTGAGTCCTTGTGGTTTTAATTTTGTTTCTATTTCATCCAAAATCAAAATATGGTTAGATTTTTCAGTTAACATTCAGTTTTTTTTTTTTTTGTCTTTTTCCTCCCTTTTAATGAAGGACAAAATGGTCTTTTAATATTTTATTATGACAAATTAAAAAAATCTGACCGTTTTGTCATTCATTAAAAGGGAGGAAAAAGAGAAAACAAAACTAGATGTTAACTGAAAAATTTGATTAGATTTTGTTTTTGGATGAAAATGATAACACAATTGAAAACACAGGGACCCAGTTTCAAGAAGTTTGAGTTTTGGACTAAAGTGTTAAAAGTGACCAAACCTCAGGACCATTTTGGCAGTTTACTCCAAGATTTATTTCCACCAATAAAACGGTAAAAATAATAACATCTTATATGTAGATAACATATACAGAGTGACATTTATATGTTAATATACTAACGAAATACATAAAATGCCTTCAAATGGTGAGAAACCAAATAAAATATAGATATGTGAATTTGTTTCACGTATATAATAGTTTTAGATATATAAGTTGAAGTTAGTTAGACATGCTTACTCTCGTCTAACTGTAATAAATTCCACAAATCTTACCCATTCTCTAATAAGCAGGTTGATTTATATTTCAAGTAAAATGCATTCTCATATCATATACAAATCAAGCAGACAAAGTCACATAAAAGGTCTATATTCTCACCTTTCGGTTTTGTCCATTTCATGGACCCATCACATGTGCACTTTCAATCATAGATTTTACTATTTACCTAAACCATTTTATCTAATAATAATCAAGTCAAATATCAATATAATAATACTATTAATCATGTCTTTTATATTTTGTTTGTTACTGTTTTATCAATTTAGTCTATGTGTGTCATTATCAATTTGATTATTCTTAATTACTAATAAATATAATGTGTATATAGATGTAGATTTTTATAGAGTTGACTTGTATGAAAGAAAAGGAGCACAACTTTTTATCCGTTTGAAGTTACTTGGTGAACACAAACATCTAAATGGATAAGACACTTGGACAAATGATGTTTGTAGCAGCCAGCCGGTGTATCTAATTCTTTCATCAGAAATCCAACCCGGCCAATTTTGAATCTAAAGATATCTTCCCGCTCTTAGTCGTTCCAGACCTTTCTGGTTATATATATAACTAGAAAGGTCATGGAAGGACTAATACATATATATTCCGGATTTCATTAATTCACTACGCGTAAAAGAAAGAGAGAGAGAGAGTTACTTGAAATAACAAGGATTGGAAGGCCATTCAGGAGAGTACTGATCCAAAGGATAGCAGTGAAGCCGGAGATAATCCCTCCAGTTATGCACTTGTTCTTTCTTGACGTTGAAGCTCGTCGAAAGCCTCATCGTCTTCGTCGGATCCTCCGAGTAGAGCTTCATCTTCTCCTCAACCGGCAACTGGAAGAAATCTCTCCCTACCTGCTCCATCTTCTTCACCAATTCATCCGCCACACCGTGGTTTATCACCTGATTAACAATCACTTTACGTTAACACCCTAGACAAATTCCACATCATGGACTCCTCTATAAACATAAAAAGAAACTCTTAATTTAAAATCTTTTTAAAATATGAGTTGTACTTGTTAGTGGTAACAAGTACAAAACATAATAATATAATAATTGATCCTGACTAAAAAGTTCTAGTTCTGCTACCATTTCTTAGTCAGAAAAGCGCATATGCACCTGGAAAAAGCCGTAGTGACGGCACGCATCGCCGATTTGCCGGCTTATGAGCTCCCGGTCAGCTCCACCGATGTCGATAACCGGAACATCGTTGCATTCGGAGACTTGGGATAGGTTAGGCCTGTCGTTGACCGGACGGACGTAACTGTCGGGTAAAGTAGTGTATTGGATGCCACTGGAGATGACTTTTCCCGCCATCGGAGGAGGGATTACGGTGGTGAGATTTGTAGGACCGACCAGCAAGATTCTAAGTAATGAAGGAAATTGCGAGGTAAGTGCGTAGCATGTGGACATGATGTATGTATATATAAGAATGAGGAAGGTCTACTACTATTTTTTAATTTAAAATTTAATTTAATAATTTAATTTAGTACTTATAAATATATTTTATTTCTAAAAATAAACACCAGCAATATGTTTATATTTTATTATTTTTTTTGAAAGGTTTATATTTTATTATTTGAGTCTTACTTCCCATGTTAATAGTTTACTAATAACTTATTTATATTTATTTTAATAGTCTTATTTACTTTTAAACGGCTTTATAACCTAGTAGTATTTTTGAGATTGGATAAGACTTTGTGACCGATAGGTTCTTAGTTCGATTCTCACAATAAAAGAGGGAGGGGTTCCATATTTATTGGGTTTCAACATGAATTGGTGTACAGGCATTATGTCTAATGTTGTAAAAATCCCGACTAGTCTTTGATTAAAGGTTCACTGATTAATGACCGATTAATCACTAGACGGTAAATGACGATCCTAAACTGGCCAGATCCCAGCCAAATTTCGACCAAACCTTATAAAATACAATCAATTACTTAAAAAAAGGGTGAGTGAGAGGTTAAAAGATGTCTACTTTAAAAAACTATATATAAAAATGTGTGTGTATATATATATAACTAAAAATTACATATAGAAATCCCGATCCGACTAATTCCGATTAATCGCTAGTTAGTACCCTACCGACCGACTAGCGCCTAATGATTCTTACAACACTAATTATGCCTAGTGGAGATGGATATAATCAGGTGGTTCCGCTGGTGGTACGATGATATGCCAGTGGTCTATCAGGAATCCAAATTTGTCATTAAAAAATATATTATCTAAGTAAAAACTATAATATTATACAATAAATTTATTTATATTTAAAAAATAGTATTTGTAAAAGATTTAATAAATGGTATAACCAAAATCTTTGTTAATGTAAGTGAAGTACACCTAACTTGAGTATTTATACAAACTAATACGTTGAACAAATATTACGTGTTTTTAAGTTGAAATTTAATCAATTTTTTCCATTACAAAAATTCTGACTAGCCTTAGTCGTCAATTAATCACTAGTCAGAGATTTATCGAGTAATTTTTATCTAATCGACCAATTAATCGGTAGACGGTCAATAGTGGTCAAATCAAGTCCTAATTGGCCAAAATCAGTGGTAGTCTAGCGATTCCGACCAGATTTTTGACTAAAACCTGTAAATTCCGTCATTTAATCCTATCAAATTAATATACATATAAAACTGAAAATTACATATAACATCACAATCTGATCATTCCCTATTAATACCGGTTAATCGTTAGTGGATACCCCTCAGCCGAGTAGCGTCTAGCGATTCTTACAACACTGATTGTTTTTTATATAGATAGTGTAAATAGGTGTGGTCTCCTTTTTAAGATTCTTAAGGGGATACAATGCATGCGTCAATAGGTGGGATGGGAGGTGGAAACCTGTGTGTTCGCCCAACTGTTTCGATACCATGCAAAACTCATATCAGATGGTGCTTACTTCCTTTTTAAACACTGGTTTACACTTGGGCTAATCAGCTGGGTCGTCTCGTATGTGGGGTTCAATCTCCTTCTCTACTCGCCGATGTCAGGAATCCTGCAAAACAGAACACCGGTGACTCGCCACAAGGAGGAGAATATGGGGGTTCTCCTTGTGACCACCCTCCGGCGTGAGAATAAGTACTGCTTTGAGGAGAAATAGTGTGTGTTGTAGGTGAAATGTAAGGAGAGCAGAATGTTCTACCTGAATGAGGAAGGGTCCTATTTATAGCCGAAGGATTAAGGAGGGAGGAGAGACCTTGCTAGCCACAAGGCGCCAGCTGTCCGACCAAGGGGAATATCCTCTTGGTCTCCTCTGTTGCACTCAGAGTAGTGGGTGACGTGGCACGCTGCTATTTGCCCAGGTAGGGGAACCGTACCGGTGGCTGTCGGCCTGTCCTAGGATCATGCTGCAGGTCCAAATGGCGTTCGATTATTGGTGACACGTGTTGTCCTTTTTGTCTGGAGGAGCATCTTTGGTGCCACCTTGATAGCTTCCAGAAGCTTCTAGAAGCTTCTGGATACGCTTGCTGATGTAGGCGCCATGTTGGATAAAAAAGGGGTGTGGTCCCTGGCATGTGTACATGGAATTAGGACCATACCTCTTCAAGTCCCCCCAGTCCATTGTGCCTTCTAGTTGAGTTTATCGTCTAGGAGGGATTCTGGATTCATAAGGGTAGTGGTTTTGTTGTTTGGTTTTGTTTGAATTTTGTAAGGCGCGTGAAGGTAACTTGCAAAATTGAGTCAAAAAGGCGCATGGCGCATGAAGGCAACTTTTCAAAATTGAGCCAAAATGGCGCATGGCGCATGAAGGGGATTTTGCAATATTGAGCCAAAAAGGCGCATGGCGCATCAAGGCAACCTTGCAAAGTTGAGCCAAAACGGCGCATGGCACATGAAGGCTACCTTGCAAAATTGAGCCAAAAAGGCGCATGGCGCGTGAAGGGGATTTTGCAAAGTTGAGTCAAAATGGCGCATGGCGCATGGAGGCAAACTTGCAAAATTGAGCCAAAAAGGCGCATGGCGCATGAAGGTAACCTTGCAAAATTGAGCCAAAATGGCGCATGGCGCATGAAGGCTACCTTGCAAAATTGAGCCAAAATGGCGCATGGTTCATGAAGGCAATTTCACTTTTTTGGAGGTTCCTTCTAAGGGAAGTTTCTTGGTTGAGATTGAGACAATTGATGTGACTGACGTTCCATCTGAGGTGGCTGTCTTGTCGGAGATGTGAACAATTGCCTTTTCAGAAGTGTCAGGCACGTTTTCGCCGTTTGTCAGGTGCGTGATGCCCACGAGCCCTAAAGTGGAGGCGACGCTTGTTCTCTCTCCTGACATGTTAGTGTTTCACTGGGTGTCTCCATGTCTTGCTGACGGTCCACTACCCATCGCATTAAATGCGATGGGTATAAAAAGGAGGCGGTTATCACCATATCAACAGTTTCTTCTCCAATTTCAAATTTCAAACTCCCTTTTTTCTCTACTCCTTCTTCCGATTTCTTCCTTCTCATCTCCATTTCTCTTTTGAATCATAATCATGTCCACCGGTGCAAAACCTTCTACCAAGAGAAGGAAATACAAGCCAAGAAATCCTCCTGGTCCAGATCAGCAAGAGATAAACTGGAAGGAGGAAGAATTCCATAATCTTGTTCAAAATTTTGGCTTCCATTCTGACTAGGGTGTTCAATTTCCAACCCCTAATTCTACTGCATTAGATGCTCCTCCGGGGTATGTGACCTTATATGCTGATTTTTTTCCGAGAGGGTAACTTTTGCCTTCCGATGACAAAATTCACCGAAGAAGTGTTAACAAACTATGGTTTGCACATCTCGCAAATAAACACTCTAGGGTTGCCAAGACTCACCCATTTTGAGTTTATATGTCGGGCTAACCATGTTGAGCCAACTTTCGAGAAGTTCAACGTTTTTTATTTCGTTACTTACACCGGTGGTTTCTATTCTTTTAATTCTCGTACCAGTGGGGTTGATCCTTGTAGCCGGGATCCATCGAAAAGCCTGCATGACTGGAAACAAAAATTTTTCTACATTCGTCGTGGGGTCATTCCCATTGACATGTACTATAGGGCTGAGAGTGAAGGCGTTCCACATGTGAATGTTTCGGTGGATTTTGCTGAGCAAGAGTGGTACAAGGTTCTGACACGGAAGGTCACTCCTATTATTCAGCTTGAAGAGAGGGCTTTGGTGGCGGCCTCAAAACCCTAGGGGTTTTCCGATTTACGGATATCAAAGGAAATGTATCATTATTATTAATTTTTTGATTTATTCTTTATTTTTTGTTCACATCTTCCTGTGTCTTGCAGCAGGATACAGCTTGATGAATGTTTTGATCCTAAAGTCGGTGGTGCCATGGTTGTTGATGCGTTACCCGAGGGGAGGCCTCTATGGGTTGAACAGATAAGAGACAATTTTTTGCACCCCACGAGCGAAAGCATAGCCACCTATGCTAACACTGTTTTAGGTGAAGACGATGGGGATGATATTGACGTTGATCTTACTCCTACTCGAGGGGAGGTTATCATCCTTTCGAGTGAGGAGTCTGCTGAGTCGTATCATGATCTAATCCATCGTTCCGCGCGTGCAGGTCCGCAACGAGGGACTGTTCATGAACCTGTTGCTGACGATGTTGATACCCCTGTTGTGAATCCTCAGGCTGGGACTGCTGAACAGGTAGAGACCAGGAAGAAGAAAAAAAAGGATAAGACTCAATTAATTATTTAAAATCTAGAAATTTATTTAGAACAATTAAGTAAAATAAATCGAATACGACTTAGTTGTTATAAGTGTTTATATAAAACACACACGTAGATATATATATATATATATATTAATAATAAGTAATTAAACTTTTAGTTTTCAATTTTAATAAAAGAGGGAGGGGTTCCATATTTATTGGGTTTCAACCTGAATTGGTGTATAGGCAATATGGCCGATGTTGTATAAATCCTGACTAGTCTCTGATTAATCACTAATTGGAGGTTCATTGATTAATGACCGATTAATCACTAGGCGGTAAATGGCGATTCTATTCTGGCCAGATCCCAGCTAAATTTCGACCACACCTTATAAAATACAATCAATTACTTAAAAAATGGGTCAGTGAGAGGTTAAAACACGTCTACTTTAAAAAAACTATATATAAAAAAGTGTGCGTATATATATAACTACAAATTACATATAGAAATCCCAATCCGACTAACTAAAATTAATCGCTAGTTAGTACCCCACCGACCGACTAGCACCTAACGATTCTTACAACACTGCTTATACCTAGTGGAGATGGATATAATCTGATGGTTCCGCTGGTGGTACGATGATACACCAGTGGTACGTCAGAAATCCAAATTTGTCGTTCAAAATAAAGTATATTATATAATGAAAACTATAATATTATACTATAAATTTATTTATATTTGAAAATGGTCAATGTTGTATAAATCCCGACTAGTCTCTGATTAATCACTAAATGGAGGCTCATTGATTAATGAACGATTAATCACTAGGCGGTAAATGGCGATCCTATTCTGGCCAGATCCCAGCCAAATTTCGACCACACCTTATAAAATACAATCAATTACTTAAAAAAATGGGCCAGTGAGAGGTTAAAACACATCTACTTTAAAAAAACTATATATAAAAAGTGTGTGTATATATAACTACAGATAACATATAGAAATCCCAATCCGATTAATTAAGATTAATCGCTTGTCAGTACCCCAACGACCGACTAGCGTCTAACGATTCTTACAACACTGATTATACCTAGTGTAGATGGATATGATATGGTGGTTCCGCTGGTGGTACGATGATACGCAGTCGTACGTCAGGAATCCAAATTTGTCTTTCAAAATAAAGTATATTACATAATAAAAACTATAATATTATACAATAAATTTATTTATATTTGAAAAATAGTATTTGTAAAAGATTTAATAAATGGTATAACCAAAATCTTTGTTAATGTAAGTGAAGTACTCCTAACTTGAGTATTTATACAAACTAATACATTGAACAAAATATTATGTGTTTATAAATTGAAAGTTCATCAATTTTTTCCATTACAAAAATCCTGATTAGCCTTCTATTAGTCGCCTAGTCTTCTATTAGTCTCCAATTAAATACTAGTCAAAGGTTCATCGAGTAATTTTTATCTAATCGACCAATTAATCAGTAGGCGGTCAATAGTGGTCAAATCCAGTCCTAGTTGGCCAAAATCAGTGGTAGTCTATCGACCCCGACCAGATTTTTGACTAAAACCTGTAAATTCCGTCATTTAATCGTATCAAATTAAAATACATATAAAACTGAAAATTACATATAAAATCACAATCCGATCATTCCCTATTAATACCGATTAATCACTAGTGGATACCCCTCTAGCCGAGTAACGTCTAACGATTCTTACAACACTGGTTGTTTTTTGTATAGATAGTGTAAATAGGTGTGGTCTGAAGCATATTCTTTTTTAAAATTGTTAAGGGGATACAATGCATGCGTCGATGGGAGGTGGAAACTCGTGTGTTCGCCCAACTGTTTCGATACCATACAAAACTCATATTAGATGGTGCTTACTTCCTAATCACCATCCTGAATGAGGATTCTTTTTTATCCTAGAGTATTACTATTGTTATTGTTGTATTATTATTATTATTATTATGATTATTATTATTATGATTATTATTATTATTATTATTATTATTATTATTATTATTATTATTATTATTATTATTATTATTATTATTATTATTATTATTATCTTTCTTTTCAAAACCCAGTAACTTCAATACCCACCATTTTCAAAACCCACCATCTTCAACCATTTCTTCACTTTCTATCTCAATAATCACTACATTGCAGTGCGATTTTCATCACCGATCAATGATTCAAACACCCGATCAACGTGTTCTTCAGCTTTTTTGAAAAAAACCCAATTTAATTTCATACAAAATCTCGTTTTTTCCGGCGATTTTGAAGATAATCACTCGATCCGTTCGATTCGAGCGTTGATAAGTGTTTCAATTATTCAAAATTCGTCAATTGTTGAAGAAATCACTTTGATCCATGTAAGAAATTCTTTAATTTTATTTTTACGATCTGGGTTTTTGATTTAGTCATTGCGTTTTACGATCTTGGCGGGGGTCCGGGGGCAGCGCCCCTGTTAGTGGGGTCCCAGGGGCAGCAGCCCCTGGCTGGGGTTGAGCTGCTATAAATTGCTGTTATAAAAATGCATCAGAAAAATTAATTTTCTGTAAATTGCCTTTGGAAACTGCATTGGTTCAGACAGTTCACAGCACAGACAAAACTATTGTCATGGTTCAATGTGTTTTAGAAAGAACACTTTCTTTGGTGTTTTTAGGCAATTGCATTTTAGAACTAAAACATTTTTATGTGTTTTCTGGCCATTGCGTTTTAGAAAAACACATTCTTGAAGTGTTTTTGGTGCATTGCGTTTTAGGTAAAACACTTTTTTAGGTGTTTTCAGTCCATTGCGTTTTACAGAGAACACTTTCTTTTGTTTTTTTAGGCAATTGCGTTTTAGAATGAGTCATTTTTAAGTGTTTTCTAGCCATTGCGTTTTACAAATAAGACATTTCTTTGTGTTTTTGGTGCATTGCGTTTAAAACAGTTTTTTATGTGTTTCAGTCCGTTGCGTTTTAGAAAACAGACATTTTAAGTGTTTTTTGGCCATTGCGTTTTATAAATAAGACATGTGTTTGTGTTTTTTGGGGCATTGCGTTTTAGGTAAAACACATTTTTATGTGTTTTTAGTCCATTGCGTTTTAGAAAGGACATTTTCTTTTGAGTTTTTAGGCTATTGCGTTTTAGAAATAAGACATTTCTTTGTATTTTCTGGCCATTGCGTTTTACAAATAAGTCATTTCTTTGTGTTTTTGGTGCATTGCGTTTTAGAAAAATGTCATTTTTAGGTTTTTTTTCATTGCGTTTTACGTAACTGGGGGTTTTTCTATTGCGTTTTACGCAACTAGGTTTTAATTTTTTTTTTTGAAAATATAGCAATAGTATACTCGTTTTCAAGATAAAAAAACGCTCGTTTTTTTGGTGCAATTTTTATAAAAAAATAATGTCTTATGAAAGAGTTATTAACATTTAAAAATGGGGGGGGGGGGAATTGGAGGAGAGAGAAATTATTGGATTGGATTGACTAAAATGCCTCTAAACAAACTCACGCGCCCCTTTTCTTCCCTTCAATTTCCCTAATTTAATCTTAGCCCTTGATTAACTAAATGGATGGTCAAGATCACTTCCTATCCTTCCTAGCCAAATAAACTTCCTATTGTATCTCCACCCTATTATTATTATTATTATTGTTGTTGTTGTTATTTTACTATTCTTATGTTGGACCCAGTATGGCCTTAACAACTTCTTTTTACGTAATATGGCAAGTGATTTCAGTATATGTGAAAAAGATGTGCGGAAATAGAAATCAGACTTTCAAGAAACAAGACCTACAGAATTATCAAGTTTATATCACTTTGAAACAAATTAGTTTAACAAGGTGATTGTAAGATTATTATCTAATACAAATGAATCTTGATTTCTGTGGGTGAGAAGAGCAGTTGGAGTTTGATTGTTTGTATGTGAATGCTAAGCTTCAAACTCAAGTATCTTCTGCCTCTCGAGCCTTCTATTTATAGACGGCTGTGGACATGAATAAACGATTGTTTATTCATGCAATAAGTCCTGCGTAAAGTAGCAATTTGACATATTCATTGAATCCATCGTTCAAGTTGCATTTATAATCATGAAAACCAATAATGTCATGCTTCGGTCATGGGTGGCAGGATAGAGTTGTGATTTTAGACAACTGGGTCTTTCATCAGAATTCCTGATAAGCCACTTCATCAGAAATTCTGGTGAACAAATCATCAGAAAGTTTGATGATCAGAATTTGTCAGAAACTGATGATAATTTATCAGAAATATCATCAGATCCATCAGAAACGACCTTCTCTGATAATCCAAATCAACTCTTTATCAACTTGAGATTCTTTGTAGTAGATACTTTCCTTTCCAGTTGTCCCAACTATTTTTCTTCATCTTGTTGTGTTCTTCAGGACTGTTATCTTCTTCAGAGATCCAGTTGATTGAGATTTTCTTCAATACTTACAAATAAAGTTTCCTAACGGTTTCCCCCTAAGTATTGTAAGAAAATGAACTATCTCATGAATATAAAATTTCCAAACAGTGGAAACTTAATACTTGCAAAATTTAAACCAGTTGCTTAAAGTTTTTGAAAAACAAATTACATAAAAGATGAAAATAAACATTTTTTTTTAATTCAGCTTCACTCTCTTATGTATATCTCCTTTCTTTATCTTCTTTTTGTAGGAAATGTATTTGTTGCAGCTGTCATACATGTCTTTATACCATTTTCTTGCTTGAATCCATTCTTCAATCATTTGCTCAATTTCTTTCCTGCTTCCTTCCAAGTTCTTTTCTATCTTCTGAAGATGTTCCTGTCTTCTGTTCATGGTTTTTAAGATATACCTCAGGGTTTGATTTGAGTACTTACAGATGTCAACACTTCTAAACAGAGCTTTGTTATTGTCTTGATCTCTGAAGATTACACTATATTCTTGTTCTCCATCTTTGCTTGTCTGCATAATGATGTCTCCAGATCTTGCATCATCCAGTATTTCTGAGGGAACTTTTGTCTTTGGTGATCTAAAGTACACCTTTTTGTTGTGCACATGCTCATAATTGATGCATAGATCAAAGTCTGAAAAAGCCATTCTTTCAAATAGCAATATTCCAGCCTTTGATATGCCATTCAATGCCCTTCTGACCTCTTGGTTATTTTTCTTTTCCTTTTCATAGTTATCCTTTATGAACAGAATGTCCAAAGGATGCAACTGGTCAACTAGTTCTTCATCAGTCACCTTCTGTTCATCCCCCTTTTCTCTTTGAAGTGTGTATCTGTTTTGTACAAACGTTCCTCCTATATCATCGGTTGCAACTTTCACTTCTTCTACCTTTAAAATTTTCTTCACCGGATTCTCATTGTGCTTGTGAATGCTGTATGGCCCTCTTTTCATTCTTTCTTCTCTCAAGCCCATTCTGGTAGGAGACAGTGATCTTGGTATTTCATCTTCTTTTGTCAAGTGGTAGCTTACCAGATTGTATTCAGGAAATATCATTATATCTCTGGCAATTTCTTTGACCATGACAGACTTGGATTCTGAGATTTTTCTCTTAACAATCTTTGACTTCGCCTCTGACTCACCTTATTGTTCCCATTCCTTCATTGTTTGTATATTCATATATTTACTTATTGCTGAGTCATCAGATATTGTTAGATTTGGAACAGCAACCAGCATCTTCAAATTTGTAATGACTTGAGGTTTTGCAGCTACTAATCTTTTCAGCATTTCTTCTTTTGGAATATTTGGAGGTGGTCCCATCACTGTGGTGTCAGCTTTAGTGATTGGTGTGGTTGATGATTGTTGAGGAGCTGACTTTAGAGCCTTCTGATGTGAGCTTGAATCATGAATTTGTTTCATGAGTTTTTGAGGATCCACTTTGGCTAAACTTGCAACATTGAATTGCATTCTCTCCATTAGTTGTTGTGTTTCTCTCACCAGTTTTGAGTTGTTGGCCATGTTCTTCTGAGCTTGGTTGAATTCAGCTTGAGATTTCTTCTGATTTTCTGCCCATTCTTTTGACAGCTTCTCAAGGGCATCTGTGATACTGTTATTACTTGCCCTTAGAATGGCAATTTCTTCTTCCAAAACTTTATTTCTACTGCTTGACTGTCTCGACTCCATCACATTCACAACTTGTGTTTTGATCTTTTCTATTTCTGTGAGAATCGTTTGAATTTCTGATGCAGAGATGTTGAGTTCTGGTGCTTTTTCTTTCATCTTCTGAAGGGACTTTAGTGCTTCAGTGTTATCATCAGTCTGTTTCTTTATTGCTTCCACTGATTCTGATAATATCTTCATTTCAGCCCTTTGACCTTGTATTTCTGACAGCAACATATCAAGTTTTTCTTCCACTGGATTTCTTTTGCAGATTTTGTAAACCTTTTCCAACATTGTTTCCAGATTTTCTTGATTCATGGGTTTTTCAGGGATATTTGGAACAACAGATGTTCCTGCTAACATACCAGCTGCAAACACATTTGCTGCTGTTTTGGAAATGATAGGATCACTTTTTTGCTTTACCAGAATTTAGTGCAGCTTTATGTTTACCAGTATCATCTCCACCAGTGGTGAGTGACATACTCTCATCCTGGATTTCCTTATGTCCTTGAATCACATCAAGATGTGATTCTCCATAAGTTTTTAAGGTAAATATATTACCTTTTTCCAGATTTCCTTGATCAGTTTCATGATCTCTATCTGTTGAGACCTCATACTCCTCCTCATTTTCTGATTCAGAGTTGAGATTAAAAGCACTAGTAACCTCTTTATCAATTTCAGTTTCTTTGTGTTCTAAGTTGTAAGAAACATTTACTGAACTTTCTGAGTTAGTTTGTTTTGAGTAAGTATCAACTAAAACAGTTCTTGAGAAAGATGTACCCGCGATATGAGATTCCTCATGATGTATTACTTCCGTTGTTTCAATTTCAGTGCCACCAAATTGAACTTCTTCGTGAATTCTTCCAGCAATTTGTGATTCTGCATGATGTTCTTGTGCTGTCTCTTGTAGTATATCAAAATCTGGATGAATTCTTCCTTCATGAATTTGATCATTTTCAGCATCATTTGATATGTTGGTAATCATCAGAATTCTCTCTCCTCCTGCTTCTTTTAATGATTTTGACTTTTGTTCTTCATCTCCTTCCAGTGATGAAGAGCATTTAAAAACTTCTCTGCTGGCTCTTTCTGTTGTGGAGTTTGATTTGGTTAGAAGAGTCTCATGCTGTATTCTGAACTGTGAATCTTGTGAAATGAAACATAGCATGCTTTATGGTAATATAGGAATATCTTTGTCAGATTCCCATCCATGATTAGAACTCCAGGCCTTCATTGTGTTTGATCTCCACGGATTTTCCAGAATTGGAATTTCCATTTCTCTTGCAGCAAATGTTTCAGAAATAAAAATAGAAATTAATCTTGGATATGGCAAATGTGAGATTATTTTTCCATTTTTGGTGATGATTGACCTTTTGATTAGGTTAAAAATTTCTAATCCATAATCAATTCTAAACCCAGTTATGAGTCCATACATGATTGTTAGAATAGCTTGATTAATTTGATCAGTTCCTCCAATTTTTGAAGTGAGACATTTGTTTAATACTTCCATCATCACTTGCCATATTGCTGGTAGTTCATTTCTTCTGATTGAACCAATTTTGTTGATCTTCTTGTTCTTGTAACCAAGCTTAACAATAAAGCTTAATAGCTCTTTCCTGCTTGGTGCTTCAGCATAGTTATCAAGAATGGGTAGTTCAAGCCATTCTCTTACCCTTGCAGGAGTTAATGTTACGGAAACATTTTCCCATACATGGGCAGAGAGTTGGTTTTCTTCGACTTCATCAAAGGTGTGAACAAATTGTTGTAGCAGTTTTTCTGGTACTTCTTTCTCTTTTGTTAGAGCTCCTGTAATTGGACAGTTCATGAGATATTCTATCAGAAGTTGACATCTCACATCATGTTCTGAATGCTCTGTATTCATTAGCAAATTGTTTTCCTTCATTGGCAGAAATTCATCATCGTCAATGAAAGGTACATCATGTTGAACAATTGGGATTTTGAGGTTTACTTCGGCCATTTTTTTTGAAGTTTGTGAATTAGGGTTTGAAATTTAGGGATTTTTGAGTGAGGAACAAAGTTTGCTTTGGTTTGGAACTTGTGAGGTAGATATGATCCTTTTGAATTTTCTGCTAAGGGCTATATAGTGAAGATTTTTAGCAGAGTGTTGTGGGTTTATGGAGTTGAGAGTATATGGATCGTGTCGTGTAGTGGCGGTTAAAGGATCATTAATTGTCTTTTATACAGTTTGATCATGGGATTTCGGTTTTTGATTCATGATATAACCGTTAGATCGTGGGTATCAAGACTTTAATGATGATTAATCGTGTAATCGTGGTTGTGCCCTTTCAACTTGTTCTTTTTGTAGTTTCACTGAAGTGCTTCATCTGAATTTAGATTTGAAAAACATTATCGGTTGTATGACACCTTTCCTTCTTTGTGGACCCTACTCTTTTGAGGAGGTCCAATTAGCTATCTTCATCTTCATTTTTTTAAGTCAAAATTCCATTTCTTTGATCGTCTTCCTCCCTTTCGATCAAATAAAGTCAACAGAAGTCAACAAAATTTGATATGTTTTTCCCCCTAAATTTGTCACCTTTTTTTTTTGAAAAAAAAAATTATTTATGATGTTTTGTATCAAATTTTTCAGTTTTATCTGGTGAAATTGAATCAAATTCTGATGATTTGATGAAGTTTCTGATAAATTTTATCAGATTCTGATGATTTATTAAATCCTATCAGATTTCATTTGATTCTTACCAGATTTTCCTTGTTAAAAAATTTTACTTATGTAGCAAGATTTAAAGCAAAACATGTAGCATTTTATATAAACATATATACTACATACCATCTACACATATAAGACCTATTTATGAAGGATTTTAATCAATATCTATTCCATCTCCATATTCAATCTCAAGAAGTACCCATTGTTCGGTTACTAAACCAAAATTTTTATTTGTTGGTCTAAGTAAAGCTATGCTTGTATTTTGTTGAAGAATTAGCTCTGCTCTTTGATAACCAGCAGGAATTCCACCAAAGTCCAGTTGACTTGTGATTATCTTCATCAGAAAGCGCGGATACATCAAAAATGGCCTGCTTGACCACATGTTGCTTGCAAAGTCTCTCATTAAAGAATAATAGAAGTTGTAAGGAACTTTCAATGTGACAGCTCGGCAAATTTCTAACAACTTATTAGATGCTTCATGATGATTTATTGTCTTCCTCGAGAAGCATGCACCCAGTTGAGTGATCAGAAACTGCCATGGTTTGATGAAGCCATTTTTGTTGATTGCTCTGGGATCATTTTCAGGATTGTACCCCATGTGCTCCAAAGTTTCTTCAATCTTATCTTCTGAGAACATCAGAACATTGTTGTCATCATTGAGTTGAAGAGCTGTTCTGATGGTATTTTTAGTTATTCTGATCGTTTGATTGAGAACCTTACTTTCAACATATATCCACCCTCTATCTTGACTTTCTGACAATTTTGCATTTTGCCAGAATGTTTGAAGGATTTCAGGGAATATTGTTATGTTGGCAGTGAGAGCATTTCCTAAGTTACTTGCCATAAGCATGTTTACCACAGCTTGACATCCATCCCAGAGAGGACCCTCAAAACTGGTTCTGTGTCTGAGGTTGTGGTATGGATGTAAAAGAAGTGGGAAACGATCAGCTTGTATGGTAAGCATATTTTTTTTAAGTGAAGATCTTTATCTGTGAAGAAGGAAATGAAGAGATTTTCTGAATTTCTAGATGAAGGTGATTGTCTTTGCTTAATGTGGTAGACATATATAGTAAATTTAAGAACTGCCATAAATGTTATCTACCCACTGAATCTTGTCTACCACAATCTTGGTTATTTTATTGTTTTATCAGGTGATCTTAAGAATAACCCAGATTGAACCCTTCTTCATTAAATGATTTAGGCGGCTATTTTTCAGTTTTCTATCATGATTGCCTACTGTTGTCATTTCAGTGTATTTAATGAAGAAAGAAAAAAACTCTACATCTATTAATAATTTCCAGAAAATCTTCTGTCATGTGACGTTTGCCAAAGAGAATAAAATAAACAATAAACAAAAAGTTTAAATTATGAGTTTGTCAATTTTGAGTTATGAATAAAGGTGATGAAATGTATGAACTTGTTCAAATAGTCATTTCGACAATTTTGTTTTAAGAAGCTTTCTGATTTGTTACCAGAAATTCTGATAATTTGTTAGATTCTTCTGATGATGTATCGGATTTTCTTAAAAATTTATCAGATCTTCTGGTGTTTTATCAGAAAAAGTACTTTTTCTTCTTATGTGTTTTTTTTATTTAAACAAGTTATAAATCACGGAGAACTTTATCATAATTTTGACCATGATTTAGCAGAGTGTACCTTAAGCCTCTATAGGCTACTTTCTTCAATGGTCAGATGTTCCTTTCATTTATTTCATTTTCAAAAATTCACCATTTTACCCAGCTTTGAGACAAAGTTGCTGAGTAAGCTCCTATCTCCAGTCATGTGCTTGGAGCTTCCTGAGTCGCAGTACCAGATCTGCTGCACATGATGGTTCTGAAATAAAATGATTAGAGGGTTTTAGGTACCCAGGCATGCTTGGGTACACTTTCTGATGATATTCTGGTTCTATTATTTCTTCTAGATGACCTTTCATCAGAATTTCTGTTGAATGCTGAGCCATTAACAGAATTTTTGTTTTTCTTTTGGAGATGGTGTTGAACAAGCTTCAGTATTTCAACACACATACAGGAATCATCAGAAATTTCTGATTTTCCTTCTTGTGATGGAATGAAGGGATAGTTTTGAAAAGACGAGTGAACTGCTTCTGGAGTTTTTACAGACTCTTGACTGCATTCACTTCTTTTTGGTTCAAAATTTGGCTTGTCAAAGGAGTATTCAGAACATGTTGATTTGCAAGTTTCAGAATCAGATTCTGATAGGTATTTATCAGAAGACTGTTGAGTAGCTTTTACAAAGACAGTAGGTTTGTTATTGTTTGTTCTTACATAACCCAACCCTTCTCCTTTGTTCTTTGGAGTGGACTCTATGAAATTTATAAATTCTTTTACTTCTTGAAAACCTCTTACATTAATTTCTTTATCATTGATTTTCTTGTAAAGATCTCTTCTTTCACTTTCATAGAACTCGATTTTAGCTCTTTGATCTAAACTTTGTTCTATTAGTAATTGGTTTTCAAGAATGATTTTATTCAAGGTCCTCTGCAACTCATCAGATTTTTTACCATCTGATTGATGTTTAACTTGCAAGTTTAAAAAATCTGACATGAGCTCATTTAGCTTGTGTTCAAGATCAAGATTGTCTAAACTTACCTGTTGTCCTGAAGTCTCTGGTATGTCATCAGAAAGTGCCATGAGACAGAAGTTGGCCATTTCTTCTTCTTCTTCATCAGAAGAATCATCAGATAGCCATGTATCTGTTCCAGCCATTAAGCTGACTTGCTGTTGTTGCTTCTTAGCTTCCTCAAGCTTCTTTTCATAGTAATCAACATCTTTCAGCTTCTTGGTCTTACACTCAGATGCATAATGACCTTTTTGCTTGCACTTGTAACACACCACCTCAGCCTTTCCTTTATCCTTAGATCTAACATCTTCTTTAGATCTATCATCCATCCTCCTTCTATCACTCCCCTGGTACCTCTGGCCTCCTCCCCTCAACCTTTGCTCAAATGTTTTGGTGAGCAGTGCTATTGCATCAGCAAAGACTGAAAAATCTGATGATGAATCAGAAGTCTCAAGGGCCTGGCTGTTTGATGGTTGTGGATCATTGGAAGTTGTTTGTCTTTGTGAGTTAGAGATAAGAGCTAAAGATCCCCCTCTTTGAATGGTTTCTTCAAATATTTCTTCCTCTCTGGGGATCAAGATGCTATATAAGTCATGAAGACTCATGTTTCCTAGTTCTAAGGTTGAGGACAAAGTCATTATTAGACTTCTCCATTCTCTAGGCAAAGCATCAAGAAATTTTATGTTTCTTTCATCATTTGATTTAGTTATTCCAAATTTCTTTAGCTCGTTTAAAAGTTTTGTGAACCTTTGATATGTGTCATTTAACTTTTCATTAGGTAAACTTTTAAACCTTTCATAGGATGAGACGTTGTTAGTTCTCTTGTTTCTTTTCATCCTTTTTCCTCCTTCACAAAGATTTTCCAACTGATCCCATATTTCCTTGGCTGATGCACAAGCATCAACTTGTGAAAATATGTCATTAGGGATGGCCATTATTAAGAGTGATTTTGCTCTTTCATCCCCAACCACCAGATCCTTGTCTTCCGCGCTCCAGTTTATTTCACTTTTGGGAGCACGGGAGGCAGGGATTTCTGGTGTTTGGTCAGTTGCTGGAATTGCTGGTATTTCAGTCATTGGTATATGTGGACCCCTTTCAATGGATTGAAACAGAGCTCAGTCATGACCATTAAGGAAATTGACCATCCTGATTTTCCATTGGGGGTATTACTCCCTGACTAGAGTCGGAGGTTTGGAGATAGAACCAATGTTAAAAGCATTATTCCAGGTTTGAAAGCTGGCCATATTTAGAAAAAAGAAGAAGAGCGATTGATCATTCGAAAATAATTTATTCAATCTGCTCTGATACCATGTAGGATCGTTAGACGACCTGATGAGTCGATCAGAAGAGTGCTTAGATAGAATCAGAGGCGGAATTCATTGATTCGGTCTTCGTTTAGCTTGATTTCACACTTTAATGTCTCTTTTATTAATCTGCTAACAAATTACAAGTTCCGGAGACAAACTGGCAGGGTTTCGCCGTTACACCTCACAACTGATACTCAGTTCCGCTTATGAGACCACCTATATATAGACACGAGGTTTCGCTTGAATGTACATGCTCACATAAGCGAAACCTCCTGCTGTCATTCAAGCGAAACCACTAAATGACATACAAGAGGAACCTATCCTATGACACATAAGCGGAACCATGTCTAAAACATGATTTCTCGATTTCCATGCATAATACAAACAGCCCTAACCTAAGACTCGAACTAAGATGTAGTCGACAGACAACTGCACCAACAGACTCCCCCTTGAATGTTGACGGAATCTTCAGTGAGAGTCTTCAAGCATTGACAGCTCTTCACTCTTAATCGGTCTTCTTCAGGAACTCTTCCTGGAATCTTATCTACTTCAGAAACTTCTTCCTGGAATCATGTGCCTGGATCTTTCTCTGGCTCTAACTTTCATCAGACTCCCCCTATCATCATGCTGGGATCGCCGTCTGGAAATCGTTATCACCATTGAAATCAACTCCTGGCTTTATCAGTTTAAATTTCTTCTCAGGTTCTGATGTATCTCCTGGCTTTCCGTAGCAACAGGATCAGAAACCAGCACAACTTAAACACTCTATCACAAACAAACACAATTGTGATTCAACTTAATGAATCAACTAATCATTTAAGAATATTCAAGAATTTTACACATTTAACAATTTATTAAACTTTCCAAAATCTGATTAACCATTTCAAATCAATTTAACCAAACCTCTGATCATCATGTTTAGCCTTTGAGATTTTGAATTTCAGTTTTCCAACATCAGTTGTCGAAAATCTTTTTGGATTTTTCAACATATGTAACACAAATGCAATAACAAAAGTGCAGAAATGAAAAGATATACAAACATGTTTTTGTGAGTTCGTGCAAGAGGATCATATCAGCTACTGACTAAACACTAGCACCGTTAAGCTGTTATTTCATTTTAAGCTTTTAAACAGTTCGCGTTGATTGTCGATATTATGATCCACTTAAATTCTCACAAAATGTTCAACCTTTTCGGGATACAGAATTAGTGTTTTAGAACTTAAACATCTACATGTGTCCCACCTCAGTATATACTCTCGTATCCAGACCCCAGTATTCAGTCTTACACGTGAGTATACCACAACTGATATCTGTTAAGGGGTAGGTGCGAGGGCCGTGAGAGCTCAGGTCGATACTTCCGTATACGCAGAGAGATGACGGCTTCGACTTTAAGGTGTGTCCCATTTAGAGGATCTTTTATTTACAACAGCAAAGATTATCAATTTTATTGTTTAATCAAATTGCTGAGGGCGAGCTTGTATTTCAAAGCTTTTTGCAGAAAGTATTATCCGGGGACTAGGTCAGTACTTCCATACAGCAGAAGTCCCGGGATAATACCCCAGATATCACTGAGCATAAAGACCTAGTATCTCAGAATACGGGACCCTTCAAACAGGATTTCAGGGGTTACCTATATATCCTGGAGATGTTCCCCACGTAAACGCAAGTTAAATTTATGTTTGATTTCTGGGTCGCAAGGGGCAACTGCGCTCCTGCAGTGGTTTGAGAGTATCGAGAGCACATTCAGGCATGTGCAGTGTCCGAATGCGCGTAAGGTTGAATTTACTTCGAGCGTGTTTGAGAAGCGAGCGCTTACCTGGTGGAATGGTATTATGCGCGATAGGGGTTCCGAAGTGGCATTAGCACAAACATGGGAAGAGCTTCGAGCTCTCATGGTGAAAGAGTTTTGTCCCCGTCACGAGATTCGAGCTTTGGAACGAGAGTTTGACGATTTAAAGCAAGATGGGGCTGAGCACCGTGTGTACACGGATCGTTTTGAGGAACTCAGTCTATTGTGTCCCACCATGGTTACCCCACCAGACAAAGCAATCGAAAGATATATCGATGGTCTACCCGATTCTATGCTGGATATTGTGACCGGTGTTAATCCTACTACCCTTCGTCAAGCAATCGAGTTGTCTGCTACCCTGACTGAGATTCAAGTCAGAAAGGGGAAACTCACCCGAAAGGGGGATAAAAAGAAGGCGACTGATTCTGGGAAGGACAAGAAAAAGGGTAAGGGTAAAGAAGGTGAGTCATCGAGGAAATCGAGGAAGCGAAAGGGTGCCCAGAATTTTGCTGTTATGGCACAGACTAATCAGAACTCACCGGCTCAACCTCCTGCAAAAAAGGCGTATGCTGGTACCGCACCTCATTGTGCTCGCTGCAGCGGTCATCACGTTGCACAGCAAGCTTGTAAGCAGTGCACGACGTGTGGTAAACTTGGGCATTTGGCCAATGTTTGTCGTTTAGGACAAAATCAGGTTGCCCAGGTTCAAGCTCCGGTACAAGGGAATGCTGCTAGATTCCCACCAGGTTCATGTTTCAATTGTGGAGAGTTTGGTCACTTCCGTAACAACTGTCCGAAGCTGGCAAATGCAAACGCGAATGCTAACGCAAATCCGAGTGAGAACGTCAACGCCAACGTAAATCCTGCTCCAGGGCGAGCATACAATTTGAATGCAAACGAAGCAAGGGCTGACAACGAGGTTGTCAATGGTACGTTTCTTGTTAACAATCGACCCGCATCTATTCTTTTTGATTCTGGTGCCGATAGAAGTTTTGTTTTGTTATCTTTTGAACCTTTGCTTGCGATACCTAGAACTAAATTGAGGAAACCCTTATCTGTCGAAGTTGCTACTGGTAAACCTCTTGTCCTCGACTCTGTTATTCGTGATTGTCAATTGAACCTTGATAGCCATCTTTTTCCTATTGACCTCACGCCGATGCAACTTGGGAGCTTCGACATTATCGTTGGAATGGATTGGTTAACCAAACACCACGCTGAGGTGGTTTGTTTCGATTAGATTGTTCGTATTCCTCTTCCGTCTGGCAACGTTCTGGAAGTTCGTGGCGAGAAACCAACAGATGGTTTGAAGCTTATGTCATGTACAAAGGCCCAAAGTTATTTGAGAAAAGGATATGTTGCTTTTCTAGCACATGTCACCGAGGAGAAAGACAAGAGTAAGAGTATTCAGGATATTCCAATTGTTCGGGATTATCCAGAGGTGTTTCCTGATGAACTGCATGGTCTGCCTCCAGTTCGTCAAGTTGAGTTTCATATCGACCTTATACCCAATGCCAACCCGATTGCGAAAGCACCTTATCGTCTTTCACCATCAGAGATGCAAGAGTTATCGAAACAGCTTCAAGAGTTATCTGACAAAGGATTCATCCGTCCGAGTTATTCACCTTGGGGAGCTCCTGTCCTCTTCGTGAAAAAGAAAGATGGGTCTTTTCGAATGTGTATCGATTATCGGGAGCTTAATAAGCTTACCATCAAGAATCGATCCCCTGCCTCGAATTGATGATCTCTTTGACCAGCTGCAAGGTGCTTCATGCTTTTCTAAGATCGATCTGCGTTCTGGGTATCATCAACTTCGTGTTCTCGAAGAAGATATTCCCAAAACTGCTTTCCGCACGAGATATGGGCATTACGAGTTCACAGTCATGCCTTTTGGTTTGACGAATGCTCCAGCTATCTTTATGGACTTAATGAATAGGGTCTGTAAACCTTATTTAGACAAGTTCATTATTGTGTTCATCGACGGTATCCTCATTTATTCGAAGACTCGAGCCGATCACGAGCAACACCTTTGCTTAACGTTGGAACTCCTTAAGAAGGAATAACTTTTCGCTAAGTTCTCCAAGTGTGAATTCTGGCTTAGAGAAGTTCAGTTTCTGGGTCATATAGTCAACGAGCAGGGTATTCATGTGGATCCATCCAAGATTGTTGCTATTAAGGATTGGAGTACACCGGTGACACCTACTGAGATTCTATCTTTTCTTGGTCTTGCTGGTTATTATCGTCGATTCATTTCAAACTTCTCAAAGATTGCGGTTCCACTCACTGCTTTGACTCAGAAGAATAAACCTTTTGAGTGGGGACCCAAGCAAGAAGAAGCGTTCCAAACGCTGAAGCAGAAGTTATGTAATGCTCATGTTCTATCTCTGCCCGAGGGAAGCGATGATTTCGTTATCTATTGCGATGCATCCAACTTAGGCCTTGGTTGCGTCCTCATGCAATGAGGTAAGGTTATAGCATATGCATCTAGACAGTTGAAAGTTCACGAGAAGAATTATACGACTCATGATCTTGAGTTAGGAGCTGTGGTTTTCGCGCTTAAAATCTGGAGACACTACCTCTATGGAACGAAGTGTGTGGTTTTCACAGACCACAAAAGTCTCCAGCATATTCTTAATCAGAAAGAGCTAAACATGAGGCAACGACGTTGGGTTAAACTCTTGAACGATTACGATTGCGAGATTCGCTACCATCCTGGTAAGGCGAATGTCGTAGCCGATGCGCTTAGTCGAAAAGAGCGAGTCAAGGTTCACTCTGTCCAAGCTCTATCCGGTTATCCAATCTCGTGTCCTTCAAGCTCAACGATCCTGTGTGATCAAGGGTTTATTGAAAGATGAGCTACCGCTTCAACTTGAGCTTAAGCTCGAAAGGAAAGGCGATGGTTTACTCTACTTCAAGGATCGTTTGTGGATTCCGAAAAAGACGATCTTCGCACCCTAGTGATGGACGAATCTCACAAATCTCGATATTCTATCCATCCTGGTGCTGATAAAATGTACAAGGATCTTCGTACTAAGTTCTGGTGGCCTGGTATGAAAAAAGATGTTGCCTTGTATGTATCAAAATGCCTAACTTGTCTTAAAGTCAAGGCTGAACATCAACGACCTTCTGGTTTGCTTGTACAACCAGAGATACCGGTTTGGAAATGGGAGAGCCTTGCGATGGATCTCATCACTAAGTTACCGCGTACATCTAAAGGTCACGATGCTATTTGGGTTGTTATCGATCGATTAACGAAGTCAACTCATTTTCTTCCGATTCGCGAGGATCTATCTGTTGATAAACTTGCAAAGATTTATGTTGATGAGATTGTTTCACGACATGGTGTTCCTTTGGATATCATTTCCGATCGTGATGCTCGATTTTCATCTCATTTCTGGAAGACCATGCAATCTTCTATGGGAACCCAACTAAATCTAAGCACTGCTTATCATCCCCAAACAGATGGACAATCCGAGAGGACAATTCAAACTTTGGAGGATATGCTTAGAGCATGCATGATAGACTTTGGTGGTAATTAGGATTCTCATCTGCCAATGATCGAGTTCTCTTACAACAATAGTTATCATTCTAGCATCAAAATGGCACCATTCGAAGCTCTTTACGGTCGAAAATGTCGTTCACCTGTCTGTTGGAACGAGACCGGTGAAGCTCAGCTTACTGGACCTGAGCTCGTTCTGGAAACAACGGACAAAATCAAGAAAATCCGCGATAATCTTGTGACAGCTCGAAGCCGTCAAAAGAGTTATGCGGATATGCGACGTAAGCCCTTAGAATTTCAAGTCGGAGATCGTGTCCTACTCAAGGTTTCACCTTGGAAAGGAGTCATGAGATTTGGAAAGAAAGGAAAACTTGCACCTCGATATGTGGGACCATTCAATATTGTGGAAAGAATTGGGAAGGTTGCCTATCGACTAGAGCTACCTCCAGAGCTTGGAAATATTCATCCGACTTTTCACGTGTCCAATTTGCGAAAGTGTTTAGCTGATGCTGATCTTCACATTCCTCTCGACGAAATCCGAATCGATGAAACGATGCACTTTGTCGAGAAACCCGTGGAGATAGTGGACCGTACATTCAAGCAGTTGAAGAACAAACAGATTCATTTGGTTAAAGTTCGTTGGGAGTCCAAACGTGGCCCAGAATTTACTTGGGAACGTAAGGACCAAATGATGACGAAATATCCGCATTTGCTTTCACAAGCTTCCTCTAGTTAAAATTTCGGGACGAAATTTCCTGAAGTAGGGGAGACTGTGACAACTGTGCTCTGTAATCGATGTACGATGTAAAACAATGTTGATTATTAATAAAACAATGTGCTTTGGTGTTATTATATATGTTTTAATTTTATTATGTGTGTAATTGTGTTTGGTGAATTTTCAATTCGATTCGATTCCAATTTCAAGCTCTAAATCGCTTTCTGGAAGGTTATACGCGCACTGATACGTAAATATAACTAGTTTAATGCAATAAACTATCCGGAATAGTGAAATAAGCTTAACATACCTTAAATAACCTCCACATAACTTAGAAATAAGTTTTGGATGGTTTGGTGTGTTAAAATCAACTTTGTTCGATCGCAAGGATTATTTGTGTCAAACTGCGAAACTGTACCGATTTGTATAGTAACGAACACTCCGGAACTTGATCATAAGTTAAACATACCATAAATATCCTTTACATAGCTTAGAAATAGGCCTTGAAGGGTTCGGTATGCTAAAATAAACTTTATTGATCAATAGGGACTAAAAGCGTCAAAAAGTGCACAAGTTTGCATTTTCGCGCATATTTTACGTTCTGAATATATCCGGACATCCAAAAATTCATATAATCATTAAAATATTATGTTTTAGTGTGTGGCATGATAAAATTTCATTCGTCGCTTAATTTGGATCATATTTGCGTTCGTTACGACTTCCGTCGTAATTAACCGAACAACGCAACCGTACAACCAAACGAACCTACATCCGAGATTTTTATGAGCATGTTTTGAGTTCCCTATACTTTAACATCATTTTAGAGCCTTGAAATGAGGTTAACGGGGCTTAAACATGTCAAAAATGAGCCGAATTGCAGGATTCTGAAGTGCAGGGACCTGTTTTGACATTCTGTGAAACTTCCTCACACGGGCTGCGTAAGGTTTGGTGTGTAGGTTACGCGGGCCGCGTGGCCTTGCCAGACAGAAAGTTCAGAAACAGCAATCTGGGCTGAATTCAAGGGTTTTAATGTAATATTTGCAATACCTGGAGCTGGTTTTCGACTCCCATTGTATTCTACTACCATTAACCCACATGTATGGCCAAGATTACTCCCTCAAACCACTTGGAATCATCCTATTGATCCTAACTTCCTATAAATAGCAAGTTTCCTCATTTGGGTTCTTCACACTTGATCTGAATTCAGCTCTAAGTTGGGGTGTTTACACTTCATACCTGAGCTATTTTAGATCAAACATCCTTCTTGGACCCTTTGTAAGTCCTCTTCTTGCTTGTTCCTGTATTTCAAGCATGAAAGTCAAACAAGTTTGACTTTCAGCTTTGACCAAGTCAATGGTCAACACAAAGTTCCGTTGAACTTTGCAACATGAGCGTAATCACGATGTCTATAGTCCCTTGTGACTATACCTACTGATTACCACGTTGACTAGGCGTAGTGACGAGTCGTAGTTTCGGCCAAAATGCGTGTTTATGCGTATTTTGTAACCAAACTACTCTAGGGTATCAAAACCGTTTGTTTTGATATCAAAACCTGTTTTCTAACTTAACTAAACATGTTTTAGCATGTTTAGCTCGTCACTTTTAGTTTGGTGCTTGTGTAGAGTCGTAAGTCAAGCGGACTAAACACCCGATTAGACTTTCGAACACGACCCGTTTGGTCGATCGTTAGGATCCGACCAAACATGTTTAGTGACCATAGTAGCATAGGGAATAACCTTCCAAGGTTATACCTTATGGTCACTTAGGTTTAATTAGTCGCATGATAGGTAGTTATATGCCTTTGGTAAATTACCAAAATACCCTTTTCATACATAATTGGTAATTAAGCATATGTAACCTAAACTTTTGACACGTAACTGATTATGTAACATAATTAAACATGTATGGGCATATAATACTTGTCAGAGGACTAGTTAGACGTCTCGAACGCGCTTTTGCACGCACGTCGCGTTAAAGTAGCGTGAGCTACCTTAAATAGTTCGCAATGGGTCGAAAGCACTTAGGTTAGGTTCCGATTTAGAATGTAGGCTTTGTTAAACCATATCACATGAGTTCCAACACTCATTTGGTTTACAAGACCTCATTCTGTCACGGCCCCTTGACCCACCCTGGACGGAGTCGGGGGACCGCGAGGCAGTTCCCGTGGTATTTAATTTATGTGGTAGCGGAAGTCTTTTTATAACAGGATCTTTTATCCGTGAAATATGCTCGTTTAATATATTACACAAAGTTTAAGGGATAAATCCCATAATTTACAATACGTTGATTTCACACAGAAATCTTTATTTCTCAAAACATGTTTTATTCATTTATTTATACTGAGCCACTTTCCTGAGCTTGATAGTGCTTTACTGCACTTTTTCTGGATCACACAGATCACCTGAAACATGTTTGAAAAAGGTTTTGTCAGCGGGAAATACTGAGTGAATCATTCTGTTTTCTAAAACGACCCGTTAGTTATAATTTACAGTATTAAGAGCGATTACAATGTTTCTATCAACCAATTATCAAGAATGGGTATTTGTCACTCGATTCATTTCTGTGACTGTGGTCATACCACTATTGGGTCCCGTTGCCCAAATAGTGACGGTGTACTCACACAGAGTAATAATAACTCACATAGAGTAATATTCACTCACATAGAGTGATAATAACAGTAATGTGCACAATACCCCACATACCAGCTGTAATTTGGTGATTACAAAGACTTAATCCCTGTAACTATAACCTTGAAAATAATTTGAGGTATTGTAATACTTATTCACAAACTGTGAGAAAACAGTTAAAAAGAAGAATGACTCACATTGCAGATTAACGAGCAATAGATATAAGCCTACTGATTAGCCTTGCTTAAACCTAATTTAACACAATGCACACACACAGGTTAGTAACTAATACAGCAGTTACGTCAATTCACGAGATTAAACTTTCACAACGATTAATCAGTGCAATACTCGATAATTCAATCGGATTCACAACGAATAACAGAGCATAGTCCGAATTCGAACAGCACTCTAATATTCAAGTCGAAATCACGACGAATAATCAAAGTACAAGCTCAATTGAGCAGCACCCGGACTATCGTTGGATAGTTATAATCGATCGGACGTTGAATCGTAATAGCGATCGAGTTATTACCCTGATTGCGGCAGCACTTCGTGATCGGTGTGTGTTTTGTGTGAACGATATTCGTTATAACTCAGAGCTCAATTCGAAATTGAACGTCAAAGTAAAGCACAGAACTAAGTCCCACTGCCTTCTATTTATAGCTGGAATTTGGCCTCCCTCGCGCCACGCGAAGAAGACATGTGTACCCGTCGCGTGGCGCGACGGGTCTATTTCGTAGCCTAGGTTGTTTCGTGTCCCTATTAGCCTTGGTGAGTAAGTTAAACGAATCAATTTCGTTTCTACAGCAATTTAGAAGATAAACATTGCTAAGGTTTAACCCCCCCTGAGTTTTAGGGGCCCTGATCCTGATTCCGATTGTTATGAAAATTTTAGGGTTTATACGGAATCACTTGGGTTTCTTAATTAGGGTTTCCTTATTACCTAATTACCATCCTAATTATGGATTTTTGTGACAGTTGTTACATCCTCCCCACCTTTAAGAAAAATCTCGTCCTCGAGATTTACTGGAATAGATGAGGGTACTTTCGCTTCATTTCCGATTCCAGTTCCCAAGTGTATTCTGGTCCTCTCCTTGAATTCCATTTGACTTTGACCAGTACTAGTCGTTTGTGCTTGAGAAATTTGACTTTTCTGTCCTCGATCTGTAGTGGTTTATCTATAAACTTCAACTTTTCGTTCACCTCTACATCTTGAAGAGGTACTACCAGGGATTCATCTGCTAAACATTTCTTGAGATTGGATACATGAAATACATCATGTACTCCAGCCAATTCTTCTGGTAGTTGCAAACGATAGGCAACTGGTCCGATTCGTTGAATCACTGGGAATGGTCCAACATATCTCGGACTTAGCTTTCCTTTCTTTCCGAATCGTACTACTCCTTTCCAAGGAGAAACTTTTAAAAGTACCTTATCTCCTATTTGGAATTCGAGTGGCTTGCGACGATTGTCTGCATAGCTCTTCTGACGATCTCGAGCTGTTTTTAATCTTTCCTTGATCTGAGTTATTTTGTCAGTAGTTTCTTGTACAATTTCAGGACCTGATAATTGACTTTCTCCGATTTCTGCCCAACATACTGGGGTTCTGCACTTACGTCCGTACAATGCTTCGAATGGTGCAGCTTCGATGCTTGAATGATAACTATTGTTATAGGAGAATTCAATTAATGGCAAATGGCTATCCCAATTACCACCAAAGTCAATTACACATGCTCGAAGCATGTCTTCTAGCGTTTGTATTGTCCTTTCACTCTGTCCGTCTGTTTGTGGATGATAAGCATTACTTAGATTTAGTCGAGTTCCCATTGCTTTCTGAAAACTTTTCCAGAAATGCAAAGTAAATCGACTATCTCTATCCGATACAATGGAGAGCGGGACTCCATGTAGGGATACTACTTCGTCCACGTAGAGTTGTGCTAACCTTTCCATACTAAAGGTTTCTTTCATTGGTAGGAAATGAGCTGACTTGGTTAATCGGTCTACGATTACCCAAATCGCATCATTACCTCTTTTGGTTTTGGGTAACTTTGTAACAAAATCCATTGTTATGAGTTCCCATTTCCATACAGGCATTTCTAACTGTTGTAGTAATCCTGAAGGTTTCTGGTGTTCAGCTTTAACTTGTGAACAAGTTAAGCATTTGGATACGTATTCGGCTATATCCTTTTTCATTCCTATCCACCAGAAATTATTTCTTAAATCTTGGTACATCTTATTGTTTCCTGGGTGCATAGTATACCTAGATTTATGAGCTTCTTCTAAAATCTTATTTCTTAACTCTCCTTGCTTAGGTACCCAAATTCGTTTCTTATGGAATTTCCAAATTCCATCATTTCCTTGTTCTAATTCTTTTAAGTAACCTTTCATTCCTTCAGCATCATCTTGGATTGCTGTTTTCTGAACTTCTTTGATTTGTGCCATTAAATCTACTTGTAGATTTAACCTCAGAGCACGGACTCGTTTCTGTTTTTCATGATACTTACGACTTAAGGCATCTGCAACTACATTTGCCTTTCCTTCGTGATATTGAATATCACAGTCGTAATCGCTTAGCATCTCCATCCATCTTCTTTGCCTCATGTTTAATTCTTCTTGTACTTTCAACTGATGGTATCCGGATCTTAAATCTATCTTAGAGAAATACCTAGCTCCTTGCAATTGATCAAAAAGATCATCAATCCTAGGTAGTGGGTATCGATTCTTAATCGTAACCTTATTCAATTCTCTATAATCTATACACATTCTCATCGATCCATCTTTCTTTTTCACAAACAATACCGGTGCACCCCAAGGGGATGAACTAGGTTGTATAAATCCTTTGCTTAATAATTCATCTAATTGCTTTTTCAATTCTAGCATTTCGGTAGGTGCTAATCTATATGGTGCTTTAGCTATTGGTGCAGTACCTGGAATTAAATGAATTCTAAACTCTACTTCCCTATCAGGTGGTAATCCAGGTAATTCTTCTGGAAAAACGTCTGGGTATTCTGACACTACCGGAATATCCTGAAGTTCCTTATCCTTAGTGTTAATGGTTACTGAAATCATATACACCATTTCCTGTTTTCTTGAATAACTAGCCAATTTCATTACTGAGATGAATTTTAGTGGCTTTCGAGGTCTATCTCCGGTAATTAAAATTACTTCTCCTGTAGGTGTTTGAATTTCTACTGCATTTTTGTCACATAGGATTCGTGCATGGTTGGCTATTAACCAATCCATTCCTAATACTACATCGAATCCTGCTAAATTCATTGGTAACAAATTTGCAGAAAACTTATGGCCTAATAGTTCTATTTTTCCTTCTTGCCAGATTTTATCTATTTTTACAGAATTTCCTTCTGCGGTTTCTACTGTGAAGATTTGCCTAAGAGTGGTTAAAGGTAACTTAAGATCTTGGCAAAATAAAGTATTTATAAAACTTTGGTTCGCACCAGAGTCAAATAATACTTTTGCAAATACGTTGTGAACTAAGAACGTACCAGCTATCACATCTGGAATGAGTTCGGCCTCTTGAGTGGTCAGCTGGAATGCTCGCGCATTTCTCTTGGTTGCTCCTTCAGCTGGTTTGGTTTGGTTAACTACAGGTTTAGCTAACTTAGGACATTCAGATTGAAAGTGTCCCCTCTCTCTGCAATTATAACAAACTTTTGTTTTCTTCCTGCAGTCTTCTTCCCGATGTCCTTTCATTTTGCAAAAATTGCAAACCATGTTGCATTGTCCATAATGCTTCTTTTTGCAAATTTTGCAGAAAGGAGATGATGAGGATTGTCCGGTTCCTCTCTTCTTGGCATTACCCACACGAAATCCTTGGGTAATCTTGTGAGCTAATTCCTTCTTGCGATCTTCCTCTCTTGTGCGTACCAATTCATCTGTTAGGGTATTAGCTAATTCTACAGCATCGTCAATAGTACGAGGTCTCGCAGCTTTTACGATGTTTCGGATTTCACTAATTAACCCCCAGATGTAACGAGAGATAAGTACCGGTTCTGGCGAAGCCAGTGATGGCACTACCCTTGCGTATTCAAAGAATGTCGAAGTGTATCCCCGACAATCTACTCATAGCATACGATGATTTAGGAACTTGTTTGCCATTTGTTCCTTCTCGTATTCGGGACAGAATTTTCTTTCTACAAGACTCTTAAATTCTTCCCAACTCATTGCATAGGCTATCCTTCTTCCTTTTGCCTGGAGGACCGTGTTCCACCATTCGAGTGCTCCTTCTTTGAACAAATTTGATGCATACATCACTTGATCCTCTGTGGCACATTTGCTTATTGCAATTACTGCTTCGGTTTTCTCTAACCAACGCAGTGTTGCAGTTGCCCCTTCGTTAACTGCAAATTCAGCGGGTTTGCAAGCAAGAAATTCTTTGTAAGTGCAACCAGGCGTTGCAGCTTTCATTCTTTTAGGGAGTGGGGCCTGCTGCGGATCATGATCGTCATGATTACCGCCTCCATTTATGCTGTTACTGTCGTTATCTTCTGGAATACGTTTACTAGGAATTAATTGTGGTTCGGCAGGTTTTCGAACAGCAGCTACAATTTCTGGAATAGCATGAGCTATCCCTTGGGCGATAAAATGCTCGATATCTTGTCGAGTTATATATTGATCTTCCTGTTCTTGCTCAGATTGATTTACTTCATTAATTGGTTCATTGATAGCGTTTTCCATCTGCTAATTGGTAAAATTATTAGTGTCTAACTTATCAATGACAAAATTCACATAGATACACATAGATTATTACAACATACGAATATAACCAAAATTGTCGATTTCTCGACTTTTACTTTGTTAGTATATTGTATATGCATCCATACACACCTGTATTTTACAGAGTTTTATTGCCCATTTTACAGAATTTTAAGTTACTATTATACAATACGGCTTTCTGTGGTTTAACTGACAGTTCTAGTAATGATGCTCCCTCTCATCGTACTTCCAAGTTATATGCTCTCCCATTTCCCTAATCCTATTACCTGTACCTATCAGTTCTTCACCGAACTGACGGAGTTCAGCTAGGTTTTCATTACTCATGGGAGGATTTGGGAGTGGTTCTGGGTCAAATTGTGGAAGGAAACTGTAAGCACTGTTAACTATGTTTTGGAATTGCCAGTCGTTGGTCCACCATTCCTCCATTTGGCCTAATGGTCTGGTATGAACTAGTGGGTCTGGAATAACTGGTCCTAGATTTAGTGGGAATTGAACTGTAGCCGGGTAAGAAAAGAGATTATCGTTGATAGGCTCTAAAACATCACAGTTTTCTAATAGGCGATCTATTTCGTCCTGGAACGTGATTTCCTCAGACTGTTTAGAGCTTTCGCCAATCTCTATTCCCTTTTGCTTCAGATCTATTCCTATTTCTTTTTCAGGTGATTTCGAACCTTCTCCAGTTTCTATTTCCTTTCCCTTGTTCATGATCACAGGATTTTCTATTTTAGGGAGTTTCCTAGTGGCAGTTTTCCTACGGCGCACTTTCCTCCACCCTACATATCTTCTCTTCTTTTTAGGTTTGGCTTTTTCCAGCGGTGGAGCTTGGAATTCCACAGGTTCTTCTATGTCAGCAATGTAACCAGTAAAGTCGTGAGAGACTTCGATAGGCACTGGATATAAGTTGAGATTCTGGAATGTTTCCGACATCTCATTCATGCTGCATAGCATATATGTAAAATGCAATGTTAAAACTTTGGAACAAAGTTTAACAAACAAAATACTGAAGTTTTATTGCATACTAATTTATACAAAGAACAACAGAAATAAACACACTTAGGACTTTATTTATTTACGGGATTGTGATTTCTCTTACTAGACCCAACTTATCGGATATTTAGAGATTAGCATTTTCTGCTACAGTAGCTAGCATATAGAGATTTGCCCATTTCCCGTCTATTTTATCTTCCCAAGGTGTATTATTACCCAACTCTTGAACTTCTGGGTTAAACCTAACTCTCTTGGTTCGGGGTTTCTTTGTCTCCTGACTCTTTTTAAGTATCGAATCCCTTTTCTCTGGGGAAAGAGGATTCTCATAGTTTGCTTTGCGGACAAAGATTCCTTCTTCTAAATTTACCGGATTTTTAGAAGAAGATGCCACATCTAGTTTGTGGTAGATAGCAGACAACTTTTGTTTACCCATACTGTAACTAAAAATAGCCAGTTAATAAAACAAATAATCATAGAATAACAATTAGTAAAATTAAGCACTGTGGTCAAAAATGCTTAATTTAGGCTTAATCAGTGGCTCGATCAGTGGCTCAATTTAATTATTAGCTCTGATACCACCTTCGCTGTCACGGCCCCTTGACCCACCCTGGACGGAGTCGGGGGACCGCGAGGCAGTTCCCGTGGTATTTAATTTATGTGGTAGCGGAAGTCTTTTTATAACAGGATCTTTTATCCGTGAAATATGCTCGTTTAATATATTACACAAAGTTTAAGGGATAAATCCCATAATTTACAATACGTTGATTTCACACAGAAATCTTTATTTCTCAAAACATGTTTTATTCATTTATTTATACTGAGCCACTTTCCTGAGCTTGATAGTGCTTTACTGCACTTTTTCTGGATCACACAGATCACCTGAAACATGTTTGAAAAAGGTTTTGTCAGCGGGAAATACTGAGTGAATCATTCTGTTTTCTAAAACGACCCGTTAGTTATAATTTACAGTATTAAGAGCGATTACAATGTTTCTATCAACCAATTATCAAGAATGGGTATTTGTCACTCGATTCATTTCTGTGACTGTGGTCATACCACTATTGGGTCCCGTTGCCCAAATAGTGACGGTGTACTCACACAGAGTAATAATAACTCACATAGAGTAATATTCACTCACATAGAGTGATAATAACAGTAATGTGCACAATACCCCACATACCAGCTGTAATTTGGTGATTACAAAGACTTAATCCCTGTAACTATAACCTTGAAAATAATTTGAGGTATTGTAATACTTATTCACAAACTGTGAGAAAACAGTTAAAAAGAAGAATGACTCACATTGCAGATTAACGAGCAATAGATATAAGCCTACTGATTAGCCTTGCTTAAACCTAATTTAACACAATGCACACACACAGGTTAGTAACTAATACAGCAGTTACGTCAATTCACGAGATTAAACTTTCACAACGATTAATCAGTGCAATACTCGATAATTCAATCGGATTCACAACGAATAACAGAGCATAGTCCGAATTCGAACAGCACTCTAATATTCAAGTCGAAATCACGACGAATAATCAAAGTACAAGCTCAATTGAGCAGCACCCGGACTATCGTTGGATAGTTATAATCGATCGGACGTTGAATCGTAATAGCGATCGAGTTATTACCCTGATTGCGGCAGCACTTCGTGATCGGTGTGTGTTTTGTGTGAACGATATTCGTTATAACTCAGAGCTCAATTCGAAATTGAACGTCAAAGTAAAGCACAGAACTAAGTCCCACTGCCTTCTATTTATAGCTGGAATTTGGCCTCCCTCGCGCCACGCGAAGAAGACATGTGTACCCGTCGCGTGGCGCGACGGGTCTATTTCGTAGCCTAGGTTGTTTCGTGTCCCTATTAGCCTTGGTGAGTAAGTTAAACGAATCAATTTCGTTTCTACAGCAATTTAGAAGATAAACATTGCTAAGGTTTAACCCCCCCTGAGTTTTAGGGGCCCTGATCCTGATTCCGATTGTTATGAAAATTTTAGGGTTTATACGGAATCACTTGGGTTTCTTAATTAGGGTTTCCTTATTACCTAATTACCATCCTAATTATGGATTTTTGTGACAGTTGTTACACATTCTGTCCGATCTTCCGATTTAGGCGTCTATTGTTTGACTAGTGATTCGATTACTAGGTGCTGTTTGATTTCTCTGGTTTGCTCGAGTTTGTTGAAGTTCTATTGATTGAGGATACTTTGCACTCCATGTGAGTACATAGTTCCCCTATTTTACTATTTTCAATTGTTTTGGGGTGATTCATATGTGCTAAATGTTTTCAAGGTTTTAACGATGGTTTTCAAAACGATTTTCGATATTGTTAGTGCAGTAATGTCTATCGCCTCCGTCATTTCCGTTCGTAGCAGAAACAGAAGAACTTTAGTGATTATAATGTAATATCTTGTTACTAAAAGGCAAGGTGGCATTATTGTAAATAAGGAAAGATTCCTTATCACCTTGGCCTATAAATAGAACCATTAGGGTTCTCATTTAGAACTTTTGCCATTTTGCATCTTGGAGAGCTAAAGGCTAGAGAGAGAAGCTAGAGAGAGAAAGGCAAAAGGTGATTCGTGTTGCTTGTACATTTTCATACGTTTCTATAGAATCACAGATTGAGTACGTCTCGTGTGTTTTGGTCGTTCACGTTCACGGATTTCGCACGTCGAACGTGTCATACGCAATCGTTTCGGAGTCAAACCGGTCCTAACAAGTGGTATCAGAGCAGGAGTTCGATTGCACGGATCAAACGCATGAATTCGCACAGAAATTCGTCAGATTCAGAGTCGATTTCACTCAGATTTGTCAAATTTCTTCACTCTTCATCTTTTTCACGTTTTTGACTGAAAATCGCAAAATTAAACGACTTTTCACGGTTAAAAATTGGTGATTTTTTTGATATGTTGTGCGAAACTACCTGATCTACAACCCTACAAATTTTCAGATCTTAATTCTTAATGGTTTGAGAGAAATCTTGAATTTTCGGTTCGAAAAAGTTGAGATATGTATGCTGTTGATGTTGAAGATGCCAACCGATCGGCTAGCCCGGCCGATCGGCTAGCATCTCTAACCGTTCCACTTTCACCGTTATATTCAATAAATCGAACAGCATATTCATGTTCATTGCAAATAAGTTCACAACACATCACCATTTAGGCCACATAAGTCAACTTTGTTATAAATATCGGTCAAATACATTTTTTTTTAATTCCAAGACGGTGCTGCCCACTAACAGTTTGCATGTGAATCCCATTGCACCTTTAGTTCGGTCCAATCATTGTTATGTGAATTGATGTCAGTCACTAAGAATTAAAAAGGTGCATGTGACTATTATTAATTGATGTCAGCCACTTCATAAGTGAGGTCCTATGAGAATTAAGTGTCACTTAACAAATGCATGTGATTGAGTGATTCAAGTTTGCAGGTACTTTGACTTGGATCGAACAGCAGACTTAGGTGTCACTTGAATCGGCTGGTGTAGCCGATCGAACAGAAAGTTTAGCATTGTCTTGAATCGGCTAGCAAGTTCGATCGAACCAACCACTCGATCGGCTAGCAAGTTCGATCGAACATCTCACTCGATCGGCTAGCCTAGTCGATTCATTGCATCACATTCATTTATTTAGTTGACCTGTTGACCCTAGCCGATCGGCTAGCCCAGCCGATCGGCCAGCCCAGCCGATCGGCCAGCACTCCTATCCGATCCACCTCATATTCAACCAATCGAACATCATACTCGTGCACTGCTTATCTGACATACTTTTATAAGAGTTGACTTGTCAATTATAACCGTTCGGTCAGAATATCATGTTATAACACATCATCCTTTTAAGTCATCACTTTCACATTTTGTCAACATAAATCAATTTTTATCAGACAACTTTATCAGTATTGATCAGACACATGTGATTTACTTTGTAAAGATGACATCACAACCGACTAAATGATATAAATGTATTGGCTACACTTTGATGTGAATTAAAATCATATATGTCATAAAGCGGCCCAATCAACAATTGTTTTATCAAGATATTGCCGCCCACTAAAAACTAAAGTCAAAAGGGAGAATTATTGTTCTAAATTTTTGTCAGTATTTGCATATAAAGTGATATCAATGCCAATCGGTCCAATTGAAAATTGTTTCATATAAATTTGTGTCAGCCATTTTTTGAATGTCACAAGTAACTGGCGGCCCTATAACATTTGAAGATCATTTAAAAGTTGTCGGCCACTGTGATATTATCCTTGTTCATTACTTGCGGCCCAATCATCAACGAACACTTCATGATTTTGATAATTGTTTGCATGTGATAATTTTCGCTTTGTATTTTGTCAGTTTGCGTGTGATGATTTAAAAGGTCAACCGATCGGTCAGTTTTGTCTTTAAGTGGTATTGGTAGAAGTGTAAGCCTATCGAACAAGTTTTGTCGTGTAGTGTTTGTTTGTTTGTGTAGTATCTTCAATCGAGTAGCCCACTCGATCGGCTGGTGTACTCGATCGAACAGCAGCGTTAATTGTCACTCGATCTGCTAGCAGGACATCTCGCTCGATCGACTAGCAGGACATCTCGCTCGATCGGCTAGCAGGAAATCTCGCTCGATCGGCTAGCAGGACATCTCGCTCGATCGGCTAGCAGGACATCTCGCTCGATCGGCTAGCACTGTCTTGGTTCGACCAGTTCACTCGATCGGCTGGTGTATTCGATCGAACTGCACAAATCACTATCAATTGTTCAAACTCCCGTACGTACAAGTTGATTGATATTTTTGAACTAATCGTTTGTTTACGTGATTGATTCAGGTGATTCAAGGTAATTTAGAAGTTCAAACCATGGCTGAAGAATTCTATAACACGTTTTTCAACGCGTTCACATCCGAATCATCCGAAATTGCAAATGTTACACCAAAAACCATCACGAAGGCGATCAATGAGAACATCAAGCATGATAACTTTTACGGAACGCACTCAAAGCCACCAACTCTCGAAAGTATTGAAGACTACACTTGGTGGAAAGAACGGTTCATCAACTGGGCGAAAGCGTATGCGCATGAAAGCTGGTTCTGTCTAGAGTATGGATACGAAAAGCCAAAAGATGACAAAGGTGAAGAACTACCGTTCAAAAGATTCTCCAGAGATGACAAAGCAGAATTTGCCGCCGAACAAAGGATGATTGCATTGATACAGTCAGCAATTAGGAATGATATATTTGCATTGCTTAATCATAGTGGGTCATCCAAATCGGTTTGGGAAGCTTTACGTGTTAAAGCTGAGGGTGGCAAACAGATAAAAAAGAACAAAATGGCTTTACTTAAAAAAGAATTTGATCTTTTTAATGGTTTAAAAGGAGAATCGGTGAGGCAAATGATAGAGAGATTCTGTCACCTTAAAATCGAGCTTGAACGTTTTAAAATTGACAAAACAAGAGAGGAACTTATAGATAAAGTGATTGAAGCGTTACCACGAGTTGATCAGTGGCAAACATTTGTTTTTATCTTAAAAAATGATGCTTCATACGATGAAATTTCTCTTGATTCTTTGTTTGAAAAGATTGAAAGTCATGACTTGGAGCTTCAAAAGCAAAGCAAGATGACTGGTTCTTCACATCAACAGAATGTTGGCTTGTACTACAAAGGCAGTGTACCTTCTGATAAAGGCGTTGGTTCACCAAAGACAGCATTCAGCGGTGAGAAGATGAAAGAACCACAAACAACATCCACAAGTCATCATTCTGGGTATCATTCATCCTCACAAACTAGTTCTGAAGATGGAGAGGAGATTTTGTGCAACATTGCTCTTAAACTAAAGAATTCTCCTTCGATGAGCATCAAATGCAGCAAAGCAGCAAATGAGCTTTCTTGCATCTGTTCTGGAATCATATGAAGGTCTTGTAGCTGGAAAAATCGGTAATTCTGAACTGACAAAAGAAGACTACGACCAGATTGATCCAGAGGAAATGGTGCTTATTGATATTCGTTGGTGTTTGGCAAGCTGCATTCGAAGAGCTCAAAGATACATGGAAATTACTGGGAAACAATCTCTTGGTGGTCCATCAACGAAGCTTGGATTCGACAAGTCAAAAGTGACCTGCTTCAGATGCAAGCAAAAGGGTCATTTTAAAAGAGAGTGTAAAAATGCAAAAGTTGCTGAAGTAAATGAACGTCCTTTCAACGATGACTATTATCGAAAGGCGATCTACCATCGAAGCAGAAAAGAGCCAAAGTTGATTGAAGATAAACCGAAAGAAAAATCAAGAGCCTGTTTTGTAATTCATGATGATGAAGGGTTTGACTGGAGCGAAATTTGTCCAGAAGAAGATCGTTTGGAGAATGTTTGAAAAACAGCTCATGGCAGGGCTATTACAGAAAAAAGAAAGTTTGTTTTCGTTGCTAAGATTCAAGATGAAAACAAAGCAAAGATACTGCTGAAATCCATGAAGAAAAAGTTGAGATCAAGGAGAAAACTCGAGAAGAGATCTTGAGTGAGAAGAATTACAGAGAAAGAAATGTGGTCTACAACAGAATGGATGAAATGCAGGAAGAATATGAAAGTGCTGTGAGCAACAGAAGATGCGATAAGAAGAGAGAATGTTACTACAACAGAGAAGGAGAACCGGTTGTTCCAAAGAAAGACATAATTTTTGATGATGTTCTTCTTGTTGTCCCGTTGAGAGCCGAATACTACAGAAGGGTGATGAAAGATGATGCATACGTTAAACAGTATGAAAAAGATATCAGATATGCTATGCTGTCATGTTTGAGAAAAGGGGATGAGGAAAGAATGAAGAAAAATGTTGAAGAGATGGTGGATAATTTGAAGAAGGTTGCTGAAAAGGTTGTTGAAGCAGAAGTTGTGAAAGAAGTTGTTTTTGTAGAACAGCAGATTGAAGAAGAGGTAAAAGAAGAAGAAAAGAAGGATGTGAAGTCAGAAGCTGGTGATGTTGGTGAGAGAGTTAGTGTTGAAGAAAAGAAGAATGATGCTGAGATGAAGCAGACAGAAGCTGCCGAAAACACCGAGGTGCCAATCACTGAGGTAAATTCTGATTCTGAAATCTTAAAAACGATTGATCAGTGCAAGAAATGCATGGAACCGTGCAGAGCTTGTACTGAAAAAGATGAGCAATTCAGAACAAGAGATCTTGAGTTCACAAAAATTGAAAACATTTTTAAAGAAAAATGCAAAGAAATGTTAGAAAAAGAAAAAGTTTTAAAAGAAAATGATGAAAAACTTTCAGAAAAATGTAACAAATTGGAAAAAGAAAATGAAGTTTTGAAGGAAAACGTTTTGAAAATGACAAATGAATGTTCACAAAAAGAAAACGTGGTTCAAGAAATGAAGAAAGAATATGACTCAATGAAATTATCATATCACATTATAAAAGAGTCATATGAAAAGGTGAAAGACGAAATGAAATATGCTCAATCTAGAATGAATTATATGTCTGAAACAACAAAAGAGCTAAAACGAATGTATGCTATAAAAGAAGATGTTGTTAATTCCTATATTGAGGATGTTGCTAAGCTAAAGAAACAGATTGTTAATTTAGAACAGGAAAACAACAAGTTAAAAAGTTACCACGTGTCGTCATATGTGCTTGAACGAATTTTCAATATAAAACCGGGTGATGGTGAGTCTGAGCAGAACAAGAAAGGCATTGGCTCAGAGTTTCATCAAGTTCCACCACCGGAAAAGTTTGCATTTTATGATGAGGAAAAGGTCGAAAAAGCTTTCAACATGGTAGACCAATTGCCAGACAACATTGACATAACCTATTCCAAATCTGATGATTCTCATGATTCAGAGGTGGTAGGTAAAGTCGTTGAAAGTATGTTAAACGAAGAGTCAGTTGATACATGTAAATCTGAATCACAGGATGAAGATGAAGGAAATCTTCATGATGGATATCTGAAGAACACAAAATCCGAGAAAAATTTGAATGATGATTCAAAGGGATTGGTCTATACCATAATTGGATCGGACAAATTATTCTTAAATGTTATATTCCCGATTCAGAATGTGATTTTAGAAAAAGTTGATAAAGTTTTCAAAATGGTTGAAATTGAAAAGTCTGAGATTTCAAAATTTGCTGGAAAAGGTCACAAAACTTTTTATAAAAAACCTGGTTACAAGAAGAAAAACATGAAGGCTGGGTTGGGTTATAAGAAGAAACAAAATTGGAATAAAAATGAAACTCCGATTTTTCAGGCAAAAATGAATTTTGTTCATGGAACAACGTCAGAAGAAGAGAAAGAACTAAAATTTAGACGACAGTCTAATGACGAGTTCTTAGCTCAAAAGAAAAGGCAACAACAACAGGTCAAAGATGTCTCAAAGAGAACATGCTTTAAATGTGATCAAACAGGACATCTTGCTCGCAAGTGTCCAAATTTGAAACCTGTTGGTGTTGAGAAGAAAAAGAAGTCAGTTTATGTTCAAAAACAGAGATATGAAGTTGTGAATCAAAAGTCAACCAAGTTTGAATCAAAGCAAACTTGGAAGCTAAAGTTGTCAAAGGCTAACTCACAACAAACATGGAAACCAGTGACACTCAGACTTAGAACAACACAAAGTTGGAAAACAACTGTTGATGCAACTAAACCAAACTAGTTTTGGAAACCAAAAGTTATTGTTCAGAGTCCAAATGTTCAAAAAGAGTCACATTTTTACAAACGAGGGACTCCAAAAGGTCAAACATGGTCTGTTAAGAAACAAATAGCTTCGGTAAATGATGAAAAAGTTGAAATTAAAGTTGAAAAAGTCTTTGTTCAAAACGACAAAGATTTTCCGAAGCTAAATGATGCATATTGTGTTGAAATGCCTAAGGTCAAACAGACCTGGGCTAAATTGTTCAAGTAATTGAATAGTTGAATGTGCAGGTGCTTCTGATGAAAACTGAAGGTCAATCAAGGGAGAATCGAAGCAGCCTGGCACGAGAGGAAGAGGTTGCTAATCCCTGCGACTGTTAAACAAGGAGTTTGTTTGTTTTCTGTATATAAATAAACAATATTCTCAAAAACCATAAAAAATTGAAAAATTTAAAAACCAAAAATATGTTTTCATTATTTGAAAAATCAAAAATATGTTTGTTTTTTTTTTAAATTTGTCAAAAATGCAAAAATTCAAAAATATGTTACTTGAATTTGCCGGAACTCCCAGGTTGGTAATTGAGGAGTAGGAATCGACATCTTTTTTGAGAAATGTTTTATCAAGGACATTAAGTTGTACTTGATTTAACTTTCGTACTAGTTGATGAAAGAACAAGGTGATGAATAAACCCCGTGTGTGAATCAAACAAAACTTATTTTCCGGAAAAACCATTTTGATTAAAACAAACTTAAGTGTTTTGAAATCATAATGGGAAAATAGTTTGTTATCAGGGGAAGTTCTGATTGAATATGTCGAAACCCTCACGGCGGAACAAACATGATTAATTTCACAAGATTGAAAAACGGTTTTCAAACTGTAAAAATCAATGTGTTGTAAATCATGGGGGTACAAAATTTGACAACATGATACTATCAATTAGAGCATGAGAAGCAGAAAATGGATGGCGAGACAAAGCTATCTACATCGGTTATCAAATTTTCTTTAAATGGTTTTGAATTTTAGGGGGAGTAAGATATAGAATTTGTCAGAAAATCCAAAAACATTAGAAAATTTGAAAAAGCCAAAAACATGATAAAATTCAAAAATTGAGTTTTTGTGTAAAAAGAGGAAATGATAGTACATCAGTAGACAGTTACAGTATGCTAAAGAAATGTAATGATTAAATAGTGTTAAACAGTCTCACTGATGATATGCCGATAGGTTTTTATACATTTAGTAAACTTTTTCGGGATATAAACCTAAATTCAAACTTGCTTATTTCGTGGGGAACACTACTTGGATATATAGGTAACCCCTGAAATCTCGTTTGAAAGGTCTCATATTCTGATATACTAGGTCTTTATACTCAATGATGTCTGGGGTATTATTCCGGGACTTCTGCTGAATGGAAGTTCTGACCTAGTCCTTGGATAATACTTTCTGCTAATGCTTGAAACATAGCATAAACCCTCAGCATGCAGATGAAACAATAAAATTGATAGTCGCTGCTGTTGTAACTAAAAGATCCTCTAAAGGGGACATACCAAAAAGTCGAAGCTGATATCTCTCTGCGCATACGGAAGTATCGACCTGAGATCCCTCAGTCCTCGCATACCTAATTTATGTACAGATATCATTGTAGTATACTCACATGTAAGACTGAATATTGGGATTCTAGATACGGGAGTATATTCAAGAGGTGGGACACATGAATGAGTTTAAGTTCTTAAAACACCTAATTCGTATCCTGAATCAGTTGAAATTTGTATGAAAATTTAAGTGGACAAATATATCGACAATCTAAGTGAATTGTTTAATTCTTAATGTGTAACTAAGCTCAACGGTACTTGTGACGTGTCAAAAACTGATATGATTCTCTGACGCATACTCAAACAAAAATATTGTCTGTAAATATGTTTGTACATATTTCTTTACTACTCTATATTTTCAGAAAAATACAAAAGGATTTTTGATTCTGCTTTATTTTCGACAATCGATGTCTGAATGCTGAGTTTCAAAATCTGAGTTCGCTGATCGTGTTTCTGAAAATAAAACAAGTTCATTAATTTGAAACTTGAAGTATAAAATTAAAAGTCAAAAAGAGTTTGTGATATTTCCAAGGTCATTAATTTGGACTTGGATGATTAACCGTGAAGGATTTGGATGCTCATATTGTTAAAATCAGTTGAATAGAGCCAGTTTTCGATTTTGTTCGCTGAAACTGCCAAATCTATGAAGCTTTTTGATAGGGGGAGAGAGTCAAGATAATCCTAGATTTATTCATATTATTATATCTTACTCCCAGGATCTTGATTTAGAAAAGTTTAAAAGAGCCAGAATATGATTTCTGGATAATTTCAAAACATTGTCAGTTATAAACGTATGAGTGTTGCAGATGTTATTCCAGACTACGATCCTGACAGCCGAGTCTGAGGGGGAGTCTGAAGACGAGCTCAACGCTAACGGAAGCGTGTAAGGAGCCAGGAATCGTTTCTGGAAGAGCTTGTAACCGGAAAGCCAGGTGTCGATCCCAAAGCACGGAAGCTTGACGAAAGGGGGAGCCTGAAGAGTTTAGCAAAAGGGGGAGCTGAAACTGAAGACAGATCCACCGGGATTCTGTTTAAACAAGAGGGAGTCTATGTTGCTGAATACGTGTTAAAGCTTCAAGAAGACTCAAGAGAGAGAGAGAAAGAAAAGTCGCTACGAGCTTTTACGGATTGACTACGACAATATCCAAGGGGGAGTCTGTTAGTGCAGTAATGTCTATCGCCTCCGTCATTTCGGTTCGTAGCAGAAACAGAAGAACTTTAGTGATTATAATGTAATATCTTGTTACTAAAAGGCAAGGTGGCATTATTGTAAATAAGGAAAGATTCCTTATCACCTTGGCCTATAAATAGAACCATTAGGGTTCTCATTTAGAACTTTTGCCATTTTGCATCTTGGAGAGCTAAAGGCTAGAGAGAGAAGCTAGAGAGAGAAAGGCAAAAGGTGATTCGTGTTGCTTGTACATTTTCATACGTTTCTATAGAATCACAGATTGAGTACGTCTCGTGTGTTTCGGTCGTTCACGTTCACGGATTGCGCACGTTGAACGTGTCATACGCAATCGTTTCGGAGTCAAACCGGTCCTAACAGATATCATAACGATGAATCCAAAAATGATTAAAACGATTTCTACTAAACTAATAACGATTTCAATAATGTGAACAAAACTTGATGGTTGTAGTTACATAACAAATGACATTTATTAATTTTGGCCCAACCGACCAGTATTAGGTTATGGTACCATAGGATCTGACAAATCCCGTTACTTTACTACACCCATGGTTATGTGTGGGGGTTGTGGGTAGCGACGAAATCTGATGTTTGTTAACTTACCCTTTGGTGGTTTGTTAATTCGAGAAGCGAGAAACGAGGTGATCGAGTCACGAAGGTTTGAATGTTATTAGCAAGGCAACCACAAATAGTTTTCACACTTAAAACGAGGACAATTTAAACGATTTGAACGAGTTAACGATTTGGAAACGATTCATACAAGATTAAATGAATTTGATAAACGATTGGTTTTTGGTTAAGTGTTTAGATAATGGGACGGGGGTAATATGGTGAAAACATGGTAGATACGCCGCTGGTACTTCTTATATATAAGTGTTTTCAACATATTATATGCCGTGGCATTATTTAGTTTACTTGGGTAAACGATTTTGGGACGATATCACACAAACGAGGTTTTCGGAATAATATAAACCATACGAGTATTATTAACGAGATTTTACTAACGATTTAATACGAGATGTTTTACAAATTGCTTTACTAAAACAAATGTTGTTGGGTTAAGAATCATGGCTACGAGGTTTTATAAACTATAACCCGCTTGATTTGAGTTGGTTAATTAAGTTGCAATATTATACTCTTTTCAAAACAAAGTTTTAATAAAGTATTGCAACATTTAAACTAGTCAGACACTCCTAGAAAACCTATGTACTCGCCAGCATTCCATTGCTGACTTTATTTTCACATATGTTTCAGGTGTTGATGCTTGATGATGATTACTAGGATGCATGAGTCACATAGGATCTGGACGAGGCCTTAGTGACATAATAACAATATTAGTCGTTATGTAACTTGTTTGTTTTGTGTTAAAACAATGTAAATTACTTAGTGAATCAATAAAACGAAACTTTTTGTATCCATGGTTGTGAAACAATAGCTTCTGTTACAACACTCCCCAACGTTTCCGCCACGGTTTGTTGTCCTACGTGGTCGGGGTGTGACAGTCCGGTTGTTCGGTTAGATACTGGTTCGTTAGAGTGTCAAGTTATTCCGTTTAGTGTTCTTTAAGTACCCTTTTGTGACACTTTTAATTCCCGACACTTAGGAAAGTATACAGGACCATTTTGCCATATTTTTGCATGTTACTAGCATGTTAAAATGCTGATTTTTGCTGATTAATGCAGAATTCTGCACTTTAAGTGGGTTTTAGGCACTTTCCGTGTGACAACTCGAATTTCCAAGATTCTATTTCGTATTTATTGCACGTTCATGTATTGAGTAGTCGCGTATTTGCACAATTAATTGCTATGGAATTATAAACGTTTTGATACAATAAAATGCACTGTGTGATCATGCATGGTTATGTGTTAATTGTGAGAAATTTATTAAATGCATAAATTTAGTGGTGAAACTATGAAATGGTTATGAGATGGTGTACTTGTGAAAAATATAGCAATAGAGGGTGTAAGGAGTCATTTGTGAAACATAAATAATACTTAAGCCTAATCCCCTTCCCTAATCATTCTCTAATCATTCACAAGAAACCAAAAACACGTACTTTCACCTCCTCTAATCCTCTCTACAATCATCTCCTCATCTTTCTTGATTCCTCAAGTCTTTTGCATCGAGTGTGATTGTCAACTCATCTAGAATCGAATCAAGGTAAGTGTGTATGATTGTTTGTTGTTATTATTTCTTGATTATGATTATGTGATTCATGTTAAAACCCTAGTTCATGATATGATGTTTTGTGTGTAATCGACTCTGATGATTGAGTAGTGAATATGATTAGTTGTATACTGATAAGATTGTTCATGTAATGGTTGTTGATAATCATTGATGTGTTGTTTATTGATTCTGCAATATGTACGACTGAATTAGGGTTCTTGATCGTATAAAAATGAAACGTAACTGATGTTCATGGGTATGATGCTCTGTTCGGTGATTGATGTTACTTGTGGCCGACCTTTTGATTGTCTGAGCTTTGAGAACCATTATACTTGTCTGAGTTTTTAAACATACATGAATGTCCGAGGTTGTTTGAAAGAAATATGTCTGAGTTTAATAAGATGTCCCTTGTCCGAGGTTAATTCTCGCCCTTTGTGATAATGTCCGACTTTCAAGACATAGAGGTGGTCCGAGTTTGTTTGGCCATCCTCTAGTCCGACTTTATTAGAATTAGTATGGACCGAGTTTATTGCTAGATGATGGACCGAGTTTATTTATGTGTAATGGACCGAGTATATTGATAATAGAATGTCCGAATATAATGAGTTCACAATGGTCCGAGTTTTGAAACCCCACACCCTTGTCCGAATTTGATAAAGGAGATTCAAGATCCGACCTTAATTTCTTATGTTGTCCGAGTTTATTGAGGGTATGCTAGGTCCGAGTTTCACTAGCTTATGATAAGGTCCGAGTTTAATGGCTTCCTTGTCCGACTTTAAACCCCACCCCCCATGGTCCGAAGTTTTTATTACATGCCATATCTTACCCGAGTTTGTAATGGGAGCCATGGTCCGACTTTATGTGTTGATGTAGTCTGAGTTTCTTTAAGACTTCAAGTTGATGTCCGACTTTATTAAGGGATCTATGAGATCCGAGCTTGTTTTCAATACAAGGGTCCGAGTTTCGTTATCACACATGTAGCCGAGTTTTAAACAAGCACATGGAGGTCTGAGTTCTTTATATTATATATTTGCAATTTGTGTATTAAAGCTGCATGTGTCAGTAAATAAAATGACGTCCACTACAAATTAGGTTCGGTCAAATGATATTTTAATACACATAATCGATGTCGGCCACTACCAATTTGATTAAATTAAGGATATGTAGCATTGTGAAATTAGGACTGCATGATGATAAGTCAAACACATCGGGTCGGTTGCACATTCATGTTGGGCCGAGAGATGTTATTAAAGGGGAGGTCACTCATGCATGTGGGCTTGGTATAGTTAGGTTAGACATGGAAATCAGTTGGGTCACACAATAGCAGGAAGTGCCAATATAGACTGTTATGCAAGAATTTGTGTTGTATGCATATAATTCTGATATGGATATTAAAACTAGAAATATAGTTGGATCCTTGAAATTACTGAGCACGACGATATGCGATATATAATGGTTATGCGAGAATATGAAGAACTGATTTCGTGATGTATGATTCTGTATATAATCGTATGATACTGAATGCAATTGTAGGATCTTGTATGTATGAATCGGACTATGTGATATCATCCTGTACACAATAAGCATACGAAACACAGTTGCTTGATTACCATGACTTGCAAACCCTAATTTGATGCAAACACTTACATCGAATCATGTGCAATGTATCCTAGGTCGTGAATAACGGACTTAGACATTTAACAAACCCTAGAAGCAATAACATACCGAGCAAACCAAGGTGAGTTCACACAGCCAAGGCATGGGGTTCCCAGGGTGGGAATGGGATTTGATTATTTACTGGTACTTATCTAAACGGGAACGTGGTGATGTGATCTGATGAACAATTGTACATACTCCACTGTTAGAACTACTACTAGACTAGTAACACTTATTGAACTGATCTTCGCACACCTGCCAAGGGTTGGCCGCGATATTATGACTGACTTCGCACACCTGCCTTTGGAAGGCCGCGAACTGTAATTTACTATTCTTCGCACACCTGCCTGGTAGGCCGCGATACAAGTAAACCTAGTCTAGAACACTTGGGATGAACATCCCCTAATATCTTCGCATACCTGCCTGGGAGGCCGCGATGGAAACTAATACGATACGTGACATAACGAACGAACATACTACTACTCACGCTATACATTTACTGAACCGTTAACTGTGAACTCGCTCAACTAGTTGTTGACTCTCTGCTGCATGCCTTGCAGGACATTAACATATGGAGCTTGCACAGGAGGGAGCAGGTCGTTGTGGTGCATGGATCGTGGATGTTTTGATAAATTTACAACACTTGAACTATTTACATACATTGGATACTCATTGTTACGCTTCCGCAACTTAAACTATGTTTTATTGGAACATCAATCGTATTGAATGATTTGTTTACATGTATTATACTTGACATTAATTACATGTTCGATATGATTGGTGGCTTGATCCTGGTCAGTCACGCTCCCAAGCGGTGATACTCCGCAGGTGGATTTTGGGGGTGTGACATTCCGGCACTTAAACTATCACCTAGTGACGCATTTTTATGGTCCTTACTTCCCTGCACACCATACTAGTCTGTCTATGTACTGACATTGTCAGCATGTTTCTGAGTTATCCGCTAATGGTGCTAACTGTGCTTTGTGCATCATGTATGTCAATAAAGTCTGTATGTGATAATGAGATGACATCATGTAATGTGTGATGCACATGTATGTATGATGTAGTAATCAGAACGCAGTTTAAGTCACCAGTTGTAATTAAGCACAGTCATTAAGCACAAATCAATATTAATTAATTGTACGGATACCTGTAATTATGAGGGTTGTCACATTCTCCCCCTGTTAAGAAAATTTCGTCCCGAAATTTTAGTTCTGCTACTAGGTGCAGGGGTCTGGGGGAACATTGTGGGTATTTGGCTTTCATGCGATCCTCACGCTCCCACGTGAATTCTGGGCCGTGTCGTGCGTTCCAACGAACCTTGACGAGTTTGACACTACTCCTGCGTGTTTTGTTAACCTTCCAATCAGTAATCTCAACGGGTTCTTCAGTAAAGTGGAGTGTGTCGTCAATATGAACTTCGTTGGCAGGAATGACCACTGTTTCTTGAGTTGGACTCTTTTTCAAATTTGATACATGAAATGTGTCATGAACGCCATTCAGTTCTGCGGGTAGATCCAACTTGTAAGCTACCAGACCAATCCTTTTCAGGATTTTGAATGGTCCAATGTATCTTGGGTTCAACTTCCCACGCTTCCTAAAGCGTGCTACACCCTTCCGGGGTGAAACCTTTAACAAAACCATATCTCCCACTTGAAACTCCAAAGGTTTCCTTCTTCGGACCGCATAACTCTTTTGACGATCACGAGCCGCTTTGATGCGCTCTCGGATCTGTATAATCTTATCAGTCGTCTCTTGGACCAATTCCGGGCCAACTAGCTGTCAATCACCCACGTCTGCCCAGCATAGCGGTGATCGACACTTGCGTCCATATAGAGCTTCGAACGGTGCGGCTTGAATGCTTGCATGGTAACTATTGTTGTATGAAAATTCTACCAAGGGTAAGTGAGTGTCCCAACTACCACCCAAATCCATTACGCACGCTTGCAACATGTCTTCCAACGTTTGAATCGTTCGTTCGCTCTGGCCATCTGTCTGCGGGTGGAATGCAGTACTCAGATTCAACTGAGAACCGAAAGCTTCTTGGAAGGATTGCCAAATCCTTGACACGAATCTTCCATCCCTATCAGAAATAATTGAGAGAGGCACTCCATGCCGTGCAACAATCTCTCTCAGGTATAGCTCAGCAAGCTTACTCGTGTTGTGTTTTTCCTTGATTGGCAAAAAGTGTGCATATCGTTAAACGGTCTACAATTACTCAAATCGTATCATGACCTCTGGGTGTTTTTGGCAATTTTGTTATAAAGTCCATTGAAATCTGTTCCCATTTCCATTGAGGTATTTCTGGTTGTTGCAGAAGACCTGAAGGCTTCTAGTATTCGGCCTTTACCTTGGCGCAAGTCAAACATTTGCCAACATATATCGCAACATCGCCTTTCATTCCCGGCCACCAATAAAAATCCTTTAAATCTTGGTACATTTTATCCGATCCTGGATGGAGCGAGTACCTGACTAGTGAGCTTCATCAAAAATAACATTTCTCAAACCACCAAACAAGGGAACCCAAATTCGTTTCATGAAGCACAACGTTCCTTCCTTGTTTGGTACCAACTGGTTCTCCATCCCACGGAGATATTCATCTTCAAGATTCTTTTCCTTAAGAGCTTCCCTCTGTGCGACAAGAATGCGCAATGAGAGGTCCGTTTGAATAATCATTTCCAAAGCCCTAACCCTTATGGGCTTGATCCGTTCCTTCCGACTCAGGGCATCGGCGACCACATTCGCCTTCCCTGGGTGATACTTAATCTCACAATCATAATCGTTCAACAACTCGACCCATCGTCTCTGTCTCATGTTAAGTTCTTTCTGATCGAATATATGCTACAGGCTCTTGTGATCAGTAAAGATTGTGCATCGCGTGCCATACAAATAATGTCACCAGATTTTCAAAGCAAACACCACCTCATCCAATTCCAAATCATGTGTGGTGTAATTTCTCTCATGGACCTTCAACTGGCGCGATGCATATGTGATAACCTTCTATCGCTGCATCAGCACGCAGCCTAAACCTTGACACGAGGCGTCGCAATATACCACGAAGTCATTAGTGCCTTTGGGTAGGGACAAAATCGGTGTGTCGCAAAGCTTGTTTTTCAACAGCTGAAAAGCTTCTTCTTGCTTGTCTCCCCATTCAAACTTCTTGTCTTTTTGTGTGAGGGAGGTCAACGGTTGAGCGATTTTTGAAAAATCTTCAATGAACCTGCGATAATATCCTGCCAAACCTAGGAACTGGCGAATCTCGGTTGGCGTCTTCGGAGTCTCCCAATTCTTGATCGCCTTGATCTTTGTGGGATCCACATGAATTCCATTTCTGTTAACCACGTGACCAAGAAACCGGACTTCACGCAACCAGAATTCACACTTTGAGAACTTCGCATACAACTTCTGTGTCTTAAGCAGTTCCAAAATAGCTCTTAGATGTTGCTCATGTTCCTATTTCGTCTTTGAATAAATCAAAATGTCATCAATAAACACGATCACAAACTTATCGAGGTACGGCTTACAAACTCTGTTTATCAGATCCATGAATACTGCTGGTGCGTTCGTCAGACCAAATGGCATAAGCAGGAACTCGTAATGTCCATATCGAGTTCTGAAGGCAGTCTTTGGAATGCTCTCCTCTTGAATTCTCAACTGGTGATAACCTGATCGAAGATCGATCTTGGAGTAAAAACTCGAACCTTGTAGTTGATCGAACAGGTCATCTATCCTTGGCAAAGGATACCGATTCTTAATAGTCAACTTATTCAGCTCGCGGTAGTCGATACACATGCGGAAACTACCATCCTTCTTTTTAACGAACAAAACTGGAGCTCCCCAAGGCGAGAAGCTTGGTCTGATAAATCCCTTGTCTAACAATTCCTGAAGTTGCGTCGACAACTCCTGCATTTTCGAAGGCGCAAGTCGATAAGGTGCCTTAGCTATAGGCGCGGTGCCTGGAACTAAGTCAATGTGAAACTCGACTTGCCTTTGCGGCGGCAATCCTGGCAAGTCTTCTGGAAAGACTTCAGGATACTCCTTCACGACTGGAATATCTTCTAACTTTGGCTCAGCGGCTTCTTTATCCACGATGTGTGCCAAGAAGGCAAGACATCCCTTCTGCAAACACTTTCGAGCCTTCAAACAACTGATGATCCTTAAGGGCGTATCGTGCTTCTCTCCATGTACCACAATCGTTTCTCCATTCGCCATCGGAATGCGAATGACCTTCTCGTGACAAACAATCTCAGCTCTGTCGCTTGACAACCAATCCATCCCCACTACCACGTCGAAGCTTCCCAACTCGACTGGCAGTAGATCTAGTGTAAACTCGTGCTCTCCCAGTTCTATCACGCAACCTCTGATGACTTCATTTGCCTCAACTAGCTTTCCATTTGCTAGTTTTATCGAATATGGGATATCTAGCTTACTGGCTACCAACCCAAGTATATTCTTAAATTCTAGCGATATGAAACTATAATCGGCACCAGTATCAAATAGCACAGATGCAAAGCGTTGATTGATAGGGAACGTACCAGTGACCACATTTGGATCTTGGCGAGCTTCTCTCGCTCCTATGTTGAAAACTCTTCCTTGTGCCTGATTGAGCTTTGGGCATTCTCGCTTAAAGTTCCCCATGTCTCCACAATTGAAACAACCTGGTCCTCGACCATTACCGTTCCCATTACCACCTTGAGCGTTGTTTGCTCCACGGTTTCCATTACCAGCTTGATTCCCACGATTTCCATTGCCTCCATTATTTCCTTGCAGCCGGTTTCCATTCCCATTGCCTCCACGGTTGTTGTTACCAAAACCCCTTTGACTGCCACGGCCAGTACCAACCCAACATGTTTCTTTCGAGTGACCAACTCTTCCACAAGATTCACATTTTCTAGATCGGCATCGTCCATTGTGATGCAACTGACACGCGTCACATTTGGGCAAGGTGCCCATATACCCCTTTCCTTTGGCCTTGGCCGGTGCGCTTGTCTCATCCTTCTTGTTCGAACTGCTGGTACCTTTCTTAAAGTTGGAGAACTTCCTTTTGTTCTCTCCCGAGGACTCAACGTGAGTCTCCTTTTTCTTCAGGTTAGAAATTGAAAACTTGTTTAACCTGATAGCTTCTTCCGTTAGTGACATGCTCAGATCGATAGCCTCAGTAATTGTTGCAGGCTTTAACGATGTTACCATACTCATAATCTGAGGTGCCAACCCCCAAATGAAACAATCAATGCGTTTGAATTCCAGACGAACCATGTATGGTACCACGTGAGATAGATCGTGAAATCTCTGCACATATTCGGCGATCTTCGGGCCGTCCATCTTGAAGTTCCAGAATTCAGTTTCCAACTTTTGAATTTCGGCCCTGGAGCAATACTTTTTACGCATGAGTTCCTTTAACTCATTCCAAGTCAAAGCGTATGTTGCTGCCTCTCCCATAGTTTGGACTTGGAGATTCCACCACGAAAGCGATCCATCTATGAACAATCCGGAGATGTAGATGACTTGTTGTTCTGGTGCGCATTTGCTCATTCTTATCACTGAATCGGTCTTCCCCGTCCGTCGAACAAAAGCCACAGTACCTCCGGTGCCGTCAAAATTCAGCGGTTTACAGTCTAAAAACTGCTTAAAGGTACAGCCTGTACAAGTAACGTCATTCACAGCAAGCATTAGCGAACACGCACGGAATATCCAAAGGTAACGTAATGTGTCCCAAGCGACTTAAACATTACCATGTGGTGGGTTGTTCATCGAGGTACCCCCGCTAGTTTCGGCGCGTGAGGCCTCGTAATCTGCTATTGCTCGGGAGATCCTTTCTTGTAATTCGGCCTCAGTAGTGGGCAAACGAGTTTCTCTTCATGGAGGCATCTTCTGTAAGAAGATTGCATCGGTCAGGTCATAATAAGTATAGTAAGTATGTAATACGCGCATGTAATAACATTCATCAACACAAGTATACACATAACATCCCATGTCATAACACCAACAAGTAATCCAACAATGTATGTAATGAGAATGTAGCGATTGAGCTATTATATATCAAGACCACAAGTACAGTTTTACAAGTTGCACAATAGTATCATACATCAAAAGAGACTAAGGGACACATCACCCTTGTCCGAATCGTCTAACAACTACATCAGTCAAAAGTCAATAAGTCAAAGTGTGGTCTTCAAAAAGCTGTGCAATCTGGCTCAATAGCTGCACTCTCATCAACAGTATGCTATCTGCATCAAACCAAAAACCTCTAAGCTGATGGGGGAGGAGGAGGAGGTGGAGGAACAAAAAGCAACCTGCGCAAATGCGCTAAATCCTCCTCGAGTGCATGAACGATACGCAGCAGGTAAGCAATCTGCTGCTCCATAGTGAGGAAACGGACATCAAAATCAGGATATGGTAGAAGTGGAGCCGGTGGAGTCGTGAATGGTGACTGACAATGACAAGGCGGAGGACGCGGGATCCTCTCTAACTCCATCACTCTCCTACATAGCATCTCCTGCTGGAGCGGTAGGGACAAAAGCAACTCATCCCTCGAGTATCCAATGTGGAAAGGATGGTATGGATCAGATATAGGTATCACGTTGGGCGGAAACCAAATCAGTGGCTCGCCCGTAGGTGCAGAAGAAAGAGCAGTGTGTATAAACTGTGGCATGAAGTGATCGGTTGCTGACACAGAAGGTATGTGACTGGGCTGCTGACTCGATGGTCCTTCCCCTGGACGGTGAATGTCAGACTCGTGTGGGTGAAACTGAGCGATATCAATGGGTGCATGTACAGGTGCAGGTGGGGGAGTAACGGGTCTAACAAAAGGAGGATAGTCGTCGTCGTCCTCGATCCACCCATTACGGGTGTGAGCATATCTGGGGTCTACATGGGTAGCAAAAGGAGCATGATCAATAAGTGCAGGTATCGGGTCAGGCAGAGGTGGTGCAACAACTGGTACATCGATAGGTACTGGATCATGCTCAGGTAAAGGATCGTGAGCAGGCACAGGCTCTGGTGCAATCTCAGGCTCAGGGTCAGCGGGAGCATACTCAAGATCAGCGGGTATGTCAAAGAGCTGATCGTCAGGAATGACAGGTGCCTCAAAAGGCTGCTCGTCAGGTACAAACTCAATCTCATGATCAGGGTCAAAGTCGTGTGGAAAGATGGGTGCGGCAGACATCGCTATGTCGGAATGAGTGTCAGTGGGGTAATGCTGCACGTCCCGTGTGTGTAAAGTAGCAGATGATACAGACTCAAACGAATCGGGTCCTGAATGGTCAGATGAGATCTCAACAGCAGGAATCTCGACCAACGGAACAACAATGATACCAGCGACTGGAATCTCAACAAGAAGGATAACAACATCATCATTGACTGGAAACTCTGCAAGTGGGATAGCGACATCATCATCAACCGGAGCCCCGCCATCCTGGGCATCCTCAGGGGGACCCTCGATGAACAGATCGATGTCGTCGTTAGGCATAGCATCCAGAGGCAGATCCTCAAGAGGAAATGCAGCGAGAGGAAAAGGAGCAGGGATCAGAACAAGAAGTAGATCCCCATCAGGAAAACCATCAGCTATAGGTATATCATCTCCAAAATCTGGTAAAGCGAATGGCTGAAAGTCATTATCGTCGCTGCTCGTAGTGTCTGAAGTGAAAACCTCAGGGTCTGTGGCTATCTTGTCATCTGAGACTATGGCCATAGGGTCTATCCTGTCGGATACTCCACTCTCAGAAGAAGATGACATAATGTCTGTGACAAAACAATCACACATATACACATATATTAACAATCATCAAGTAAGCATGTAAGTAGTAACAATGTAAGCATGTAATCATCCTAGTCTTCCCCAGACTATCCCACCCAGCCTCTCAGACTGAACTCCCTAGTCTCTCAGACTAAAATTCCACAGTGTCTAAGACTCAATTTCCCCAGTCTCTAAGACTCAATTTTCCCCAGTCTCTAAGACTAAACCTCCCCAGTCTCTAAGACTGAACCTCCCCAGTCTCTAAGACTGAACCTCCCCAGTCTCTAAGACTGAATTATAAATATAACCTTGAAATGTGTTTTTGTGCTTTTTGTTTGTAAAATGTTTGTTCCCTGGATCTGGACGCTTAGTGTATGCAATGTAGAAATGTTTGAAAACATTTTCGTGAGAGCCCTAATGATCGTAGTCTAGACTCGAGAAAGAATCCTACTTCGCTGCGATCGAAGCTCTGATACCAAGCTGTCACACCCTGACTTTTGCGGAAGCGTGGTTATTTGGTGTGACTTCTTAATACCATAGCAATCAATCATAACAATGCTATATGATAAAAACCAAAAGATATTCATCCATTAATTAAGTTTAGAAAATACCACAACTTACTTGTCTGAAAACATCGACACTCAAATTAAGTTACAAACCATAACATGTTTAACGAGTTCATAAGGACTCAACAAAAGACGTTAATAAAAACCAAGTTTGGAAACATGTATCCCGTCCAGGAATAGGATACATCTCCTAAACTCTACGACCATGGATGACATCCTTTATTCAAACGCAGCTTGAAGACACATGCACACACCTGCCAGATCCCTTAGTTCCCTGAAATACATGTAGTTTTAAAATATCAACACAAGTTGAGCGAGTTCATGTGTTTGTGAGTATGTATAAACCGTTGTATTCAATGTACGTATGAAAGTCCCGGTTTGATAGCAAACAAGGAAAAGATCACCAATGGTTTGCAAGGCCACTGAGATGTGTGACGGTGTAGGAAGACTCAAACCTAGCAAATTTATACCGGGCTTCCGGCTGGAAGACATAGTCACTACTATGGGCCACCCTGGCCTCATGAGTGTGGGCTCGCTACACCCAAATAGATCTATCACTCATGCCCCTTGGTTCTACAAGAAGATTGATGGCCTCAAGTATAAGCCTACCCAATCACAAGATCTATGGTTCTTTCCTAGGCTAACCATACCAAATGTATTGTAAGTAATCCTTTGTAACATGTATTTCACCCCCGAAGTAAATAAACAAAACAGTTTAAAGAAAAGGGGGACATGAACTCACTGTATTGCGTCTTCAGAACTAGCAACTCAAACCTCCGCCGCATACACGTCTACCTACAGTGTACTAACGTCTATTAGACGAACGGGCCGTCCTTGGCTTAAAGTTTAACGTTTTTGATTTGCGTTTCTTGTGTTTCCAAATATTATTCCAAGTTATAATATCTTGTTAAAATAAATCATTTTAACTTTAAATTATATTTAGTTTGAAATAATTGTTTAAACATTATTTCTGTATTAATACTTCTCAAGTATTTAATTTCGTATTTCCTTCCCAAGGATGGGGGTATCTTATACATGTATCTTTGTATTCTCGTATTTTGTATTCTCAAAATAATATATTTTCAAGTCTCACTTTAGAAAATATATATATATATATATATATATATATATATATATATATAACTTATTTGTCAAAAATAATGTATTCCAAGAAAATATATATATTTTCCCAAAAATCATATATCTTCTAATTATTATAGGAAAATATATTTTTATCTCCCAAAAATAATATATTTTCTCTTTGTTGAAAATATGATATAACATAGTAATATTTACAAAAATCATATTTTCACTTCTTTTGTTTCCAAAATAATATTTACCAAAAATATATATTTATAACGGTATTTTTCGGAGTATTTCATAAGTTACGTTTTTGTGTTCGTCTTCACAATATTATGTGTGTAACTTATATTTCATTCCTTGTGATTTTTGGTATTATTTTGGAGTTGCAAATTTTTGGTATTTGTTAAGTTATATTATTTTACCCTAAAATAATATAACTACTCCACAAAGTATACAAATATTCACACAAGTGTCTTAATATAAAATATATATTCTAAATATATATATATATATATTTATCCATTTTTATTTACAAAAAAATCAACCTCCAATACTTGTATTTATGTTACAAAAATTATGGCAAAGTTTATTTTTGAAAACCATAGTTAAAATACACTAGTAAATATTTGTTAGAAAATATTTCTAAGTGTTTGTATTTTTTAGAAAATTTAACCATGGTTTCCTTTGAAAATGGAGGTGTCCATGCTATTTAGCATATCATTTTCTTTTCCAAAATCAACACACAATAATCAACAATCAACTCTAAACAATTTTATACTTACCAAGTGCAAAAACTAAACAATTTTCATAACATGAACTTGATCTTTTCACAAAGACTTGTAGTAACTTGGTAAAGTGTTTAGTGGGTTTAGTTACCCTTTAAAGTGCGTTTATCCCTTTAAAAATCTCATCCTTAAAGAAACTAGGTGTTTACAACTTGTAATCACATTTTACAAAAATGTTTATTTATAACATCTTCTTGTTTCTCTAGTGTTTCTACACTTATTCCATCACCAAATATAGTGCAAGTTTAGTAAAAACCATGATCTTTCAAAAATCACCTTTTTAAACTTGGTTCTTTTAGATAAATCATTCATACATCTTAGTTCTACAAGACTATTAATTCACTTTGTTTATTATACTTCAAGAAATCATTTCATTTACCAAGTTCATGTTTACACAAGAGGATGATCATCATATGTTGTTACATAATCATCCTCCCACTTTCTAGATTATGTGTTTAATCACCATCTAGCAAGCTTCATGTCATGATTAACATCATCATCTCAAGAAATCAACAAGCAAACATCATTCATACACTAAACAACATCATTTCATCATATGTTAAGCCTTATGTTCAAGATTCAAGTGTATGTCTTTTAGTCATCTTATGATTTTCAACATAATGCATCTTTTAACCAATCAAAATATGAAATAACAAGGGTTGTGAGAGCCTTACTACTAGCTTTAAACTAGGGAAGAACAATGATGAAAATGGAGTGGATAAAAGCAAACGGAAGAGGTCCTTGATGATCCACAAGATCCAAGCTTCGTTAGTGACGTTCTTACACCTCAAGATAACCTTGGAATGGTTGGATGATGATCGAAAATGGTGGTGGTGGGGGGAGGAGTTTCGGCCGAGAGGTAGGAGGGAGGAGGAAGTGAGAAGTGTTGTGAGGAATGATGGTGCTTATGGATTCTTATAATCTACATTAGAGCTTTTATCCTTGAGTTTTATGTTAGGCAAGTACACTACATGATCTTATCACATCTAAACAAGATTAATCAAGAGATTTAGTGAATCATGCAAGATTTTGGGAGGTGGGGCCATACTTGTGGCCGATTACAAGGGGGGGGGGGGAGGGGGTTAAATGTAAGTTTGATGGTAAATTAGATAATTAGTGGAGGTTAAGTGTAAAATCTAGTGTTTTATGTGTATCTTGCATTATGTAGTATGTTAGGGTGTTCAGGAACCATAACTACCTCAGAAAAATTAAAACAATGCTTCTAGCAATATTTTGGTGTTCCGGGTAATGTCCGGTTGTTCGGTTAGACACCGGTTCGTTAAAGTGTCAAGTTTTTCCGTATAGTGTTCTTTAAGTACCCTTTTGTGACACTTTTAATTCCCGACACTTAGGAAAGTATAGACGACCATTTTGCCATATTTTTGCATGTTACTAGCACGTTAAAATGCTGATTTTTGCTGATTAATGCAGAATTATGCACTTTAAGTGGGTTTTAGGCACTTTCTGTCACTTAAACTATCACCTAGTGACGCAGTTTTATTGTTCTTACTTCCCTGCACACCATACTAGTGTAGTACCTTGTCTCTGGCCCTTACGGGGTCTCAAAACATTGTCTGTCTATATACTGACATTGTCAGCATGTTTCTGAGTTATCCGCTAATGGTGCTAACTGTGCTTTGTGCATCATGTATGTCAATAATGTCTGTTTATGATAATGAGATGACATCATGTAATGTGTGATGCACATGTATGTATGATGTAGTAATCAGAAAGCAGTTTAAGTCACCAGTTGTAATTAAGCACAGTCATTAAGCACAAATCAATATTAACTAATTGTACGGATACCTGTAATTATGAGGGTTGTCACATTTTACATTTTGAAATTTTGTGCCGGGCCTCCGGGTATGACCCAACTCTTTTGTCATTCCGCTGGTTTTTTCGATTGGCTAAGAATGGTGATTGGTTTACCTTCGAGACCACTCAAGTTGACACTTGCTTGATTTCGTCTATGGTTTCTACCCTTGGGGTCTGGAAGGACCGGTTTTTCTGGGTGTCCGAGGAAATTGTTCCTTTTAAACTTGTTTGGAGACACCCGGATGCCGTTTTGAATGAACCTGAGCCTTCTGCTTCTGATATATAAATGCTCGTTTTTTAAAAACTCTTAGGAAGTGCCCTTCAAGGCTTCGTCCCTTTCCCGAGCATTTGTTGGTGTTATTGGGTCTTAGTAAGTTGTGGGAAAAACGTGATCGAGACCCGGTGCTTTTGAGAGATGGGAAGGGTATGCATTTATTCTTCTTGTGCTGTTATGTTCCTATTTCTTTGTTTGTTTATGTGTTTTTATGTTTGTTTTGCAGTTATGTCTGCACTTGATTTTATCAAAAGTGATGATACTTCTGACGTTGCCTTTGATGATGCTGCTGCTACTCCGGGCGAGGATGCGGTTGTTAGGGGTTCTGATTATAGGTTCGAGGGTTCTGGATATGTAAATGTCCCTAATGTCAAAGGTTTTACCAAGGCTACTGCTTCCATAGCCTCCACTCGTCGCTCAAAATGCTATCTGAAAGGTGCTGATCAGCCATTTGGTTCGGAGCCTATCGATGTTAGTGATGATATTGAAGCATCAGCAGAGCAAGCTATTGATGTTAGCAAGGGTAAGGAGAAGGAGTTGATTGTTTCTAGTAAAAAGAAGAAATTGGTTAAGAAAGGTAGTACTCCCGTCATTCAAGGTTCATCAGTCAAAAATGTTGAGAGCTTCGAAGGTTCAGAGGGTCAAGAGGTTTATGTGCCCAACTGGGGGGTTAAAGTTGGAGATAGTTTCAAAGATCCGGCTGTTTGTGCTGAAGCCCTAGCTCACTTTGCTCCTCCCGGTGTTCGAAGCGCTATTTTTGAGATGGAGGCTGATCATCTTATTTCCAGGATGATGCTGAGTTCCTGTAACTGTTAGGATCTGAGTTTGGATTGATTGTGATTTGTGTTTGAAATTAGATGAACAAATGAAAGAGTAGTGCAGCGAAAATTATATGGAAGCAAACTTTTCACAATCAAACAGAAGAAATGCTTTCAATCATACATTTTCAACAATGAATCAATTGATTAAATTTATTTTTAAACTTTGATTACAATGCAAGTATGATATGCAAACTCCCCCTCAGCCCGAGCTCAGTGTTTGTTCGTGCAGAAAGAAGATGGTGAAAGAGCTAAACAAAACAGTACAGAGTACTGTTCTATTTATAGGCACTTGCAAACCACTGAGCATCTAAGCTGACGTCACCATGAAAGTGACATCTAACCTCCTAACAAACTCTAACCTCTGATCTATACAAACACTGCTATGCTAACTACTGATATTACATTTCATTACATAAACTAGTATAAACTGCTGCTGCATCCTTCCACTACTGTAATCCCAGCAGTACTTGTCATGATCAGCAGTGCTTGAAGCATGGCAGTAGATTGAGTAGCAAAGCTTTAGTTCTTCTATCAGACTTTGTCTTGATCAGCAGTTGTAGGTCAGCAGTTTGCATGATTAGCAGATAGGAGGTCAGCAGATGTTGAAACCACTTTCAAGGGGAGAGACTTGCAACCAAACATCTGCTTATTCTGAATCTATTGCTGTGATCCAGTTTTGGCTTTCATTATTTGTTCCTTTGGTATGGTTCAATCCCGACAATCTCCCCCTGGAACAGATAATGCCAAAACTCTTCATTATTGTAGATTTTTATTGCCTCAACAACAGTTCCCTTATTTGCCCTTTGAATTATAGTTCAAAAGTTAAGGCATCTGTATCATCATCATCCCTGCTAAGTGGAAGATCAAGGAGATCCTGCAAATCTTCAAGACTCAGGCCTAGAGCTTGTTCCCTTGTTAGTTTCTTCACTTCTCCATCAGTCCCGAGCAATGTCAATACGTGGGTCTGTTTATCAGTTTTCCACTTTAGTATTTTTGAGCCTGATGAGTTTCTTGGGAGATTTTTATTTGTTGAGGAATTTGGTGATGCTGGCCTGTTCATAACTGGCTGAGCAGTACTTGCAGATTGTTCCAGTTCAGATTCTTCTTTCAACATTAACAAAATGCCCTTTTTCACAATGGCATTTCCAGTAATTAAATCTTGAACTGTTTCAGCACACAACTGGTTTTGTCTCCTTCCTTTGTAGATGGCATGTCACACCCCCAAAATCCACCTGCGGATAACACCCGCTTCGAGGGCGTGACTGACCAGGATCCAGCCACCAATTATACTGAGCATTTAATTAATAGTAGAAATATTTAAAATCCGAAGTAATTAACAACATTAGAGTTTAGATTCGGTAATTAGTTTAACAAAACAGCGGAAGCATAAACCAAAATAGTTTTAAAGACAGTTCATTGATCAAAACAGTTATCCCAACACACGGGTTTGACGAACACTACACTTCCCCAAGTAGCAGCTCCTGAATCGTTGGTTACCTGCAAAGCATGCAGTAAGGAGTCAACAATAATGCTGAGTGAGTTCACTAGTTGTCCAGTTTTAATTACCAAAAACTTTGTTTCACCGGTTAATTTATCCGTTTATACATGCCCTGGGGAGCTACCCCAAAAGTTAGCGACTAAACTGTTTTTTTCCAATACCGAACACTAGGTAACCGTTGCGTATCCGCAGGATGCCCCGATGTCAATGTTCTATCATCATTGACGGATTTCTGAGTCTATTAGTTCACGCCCGTCCCAGACCAGGGCACGGTGTGAGGCTGGTAAACACCTAAATAGCGCTATCAACTAATAACCCGTTCGCCTGAACCCGGCGACTAATCGGTATTTGTAGTAGGGACTTGAGTGATAGAGTTTCGTTTAGTGCCGTTAGTTGCAATCCGTATAAACAGTAATTAACCAAAAGGTTTCCCAATACCCGGGAAGGAAAAGTAAGTTGTGTTCCCAATAACCAGGGAAAGTATGTAAATGGTATCCCCTTTTACCAGGGGATAGGATTGTCCAAAAGGTTTCCCAATACCAGGGAAGGAAAAGTAAGTTTTGTTCCCAATAACCAGGGAAAGTATGTAAATGGTATCCCCTTTTACCAGGGGATAGGGTTGTTAGTCTCGTGTCCCAAACCACCGGGACGCATGCTTTTAAGTTGTGAACTCACCTTGGGTTGCTCGGTAGGTTTAGGTTACTTGTCAATCACGTTGGTCACCACGTCCTAACATGGTTACCGGTATAGGTCAGGTTCGGTATACAAGCATTCACGTAAAACTTACACATAACTAACACGTATCAAGCATATAAGTAAACAATGGGTTAATGGGCCGGCCTAAATAATTAAGCAGTCAACAGCAACACATAGTTCATTTAACAGATAGCCCAAGTTAACACAGAATGGCCCAACAACCAGAATGGACAGCCCACTCGCAACCAGCTGGTCTCGAGTCGCAACCAGGTGGTCTCGGCTTGTCACGCTGTGGTTGCGAGTCGTAACCGTGGTCTCGAGTCATCATGTTTTGGTTGCGAGTCGCAACGGCGTGATTTCGAGTCGCAATCTCGCGGTTTCGAGTAGTCATGATGTGGTTGCGAGTCGCAACTACGTGGTCTCGAGTTGTTTTGCCTTGGTTGCGAGTCGCAACGACGCGGTTGCGAGTCGTAAGCTGTCCCTTTCACGTACACGTGATGATGCAGATGCAACAGTCCGAAATTGTACCATGTATTCAGACCCAGATTAGGAAACAACCAATAATGTTTCACTAACACTTTTCCTAAACTGACCAGCAATGAAAATAGATCAAACTTTGCCATTTTTACATCTTCAAGTCATATTCAAACAAGTTCATCTTATGTTCATCATTTTCTAGGGTTTTCATATCAACATAATCATATATTTATGAACCAAAATCACATGTTTTAGCAAGATCAACATGCAAAACATACATTATATATCCGAATCTTAAGTTTAACATCATTATTTGCAAGGAATAAAGAAGCATAGTATGGTTAGTCATAATCATTCTTGAACTACCATTTGTTAGTCATTTAAACATGTAATCAAGCTTTGTTCACAAGGGTTTTCACATATAGTCAAGTTCCACAATTCATCCTAAAAATTATACAAAAACTACTATCCAAGCATTTCTTAGTTCATAAGCATACATAAATCTCATGCACATAGTAACAACACTAACCGGTTGTGAAGAAGGAGGATGAGCCGAAAGAAAGGAAGAAAATGAGAGAAGATGAAGTGTCCGAGTGATCCGAGCTTTCTTGACCGAGATCCCTTGCTTGAATCCGAAAGTTGGAGAAGGTTGGGATGTTGTTTTGGGGTGTTCTAGTTGAGAGAGAAATAGGAGAAGTGTGTTTGTGTGTTGTGTATGAAATGAGGGAAAGTGGGGAAAGATGGGGTATATATACCAAGGGATGTTTCGGGTTGGGCTTGGGGTTTCGGCCCAAACCGGTTACGGCCCAAAGGCCCACTCGCAACCGCCCGGTTGCGAGTCATGGTCACAATTCACTCGAGACCTCATGGTCTCGAGTCGGGTTCCTTGTTCTCGGGTTGGGTTCTCGGCTCACATATACATATATACATACCAATGCACACATAACAAAGCACATATCACATAAAGATTCACGTTATCATTAAGTTTAGTCAGTCACTAGTCACATAATGTACAAACAAGTTACATCACGACACAACGAAAAGTTCTAGTTTTCGGGTTGTCACATCATCCCCAAGTTGAAAGAAATTTCGTCCCGAAATTTGATGGCACTCACTGAGGAAGCTAGTCAAGTTGTAAGGTTTTCCCGGTTATCCTGGGGTGTCACATCCACCCCCCGTTGGTCTGGAATTTCGTCCCGAAATTCCGTAGCTTCAGCCTCAGTAGCGTTTGTACTGTTCTCAAACAGTTGGGGATATTTTTGTTTCATCCGATCTTCGCGCTCCCAGGTGAACTCTGGGCCGCGACGTGAGTTACAACGGACTCGAACAAGAGGTATTCTAGTGCTCTTGAGGACCTTAACATCCCGGTCCGTGATTTCGACAGGTTCTTCGACGAATTTCAACTGTTCGTCGATCGTGAGTTCCTTCAGAGGAACTACGTGCGTCTCATCTGACAGACACTTCTTCAGATTCGACACATGGAAAACGTGGTGAACTGCACCGAGTTCTGCTGGTAAGTTCAGTCTGTAGGCCACCTTGCCTATTTTCTCAAGGATTTCGAAAGGTCCAACGTACCGTGGGTTGAGTTTGCCTCGTTTACCAAAACGAACCACACCCTTCCAGGGTGAAACTTTGAGTAATACCCGCTCCCCAACCTGGAGCTCAAGTGGTTTCCTGCCCTTATCGGCGTAAGCCTTCTGACGGTCACGAGCGGCCGCCATGCGTTGTCGTATTTGAGCAATCCGCTCAGTAGTGTCTACCACATGTTCTGGACCAGTGATTTGACTATCCCCCACCTCTGCCCAACAAAGAGGTGACCGGCATTTACGTCCGTACAATGCCTCAAACGGAGCAGCTTTAATGCTGTTGTGGTAGCTGTTTTCCCAGCTGTTGCCAAAGTCGTTTACACAAGCGCGAAGCATGTCTTTTAATGTTTAAATAGTGCGTTCGGACTGCCCGTCCGTCTGTGGGTGATATGCTGTGCTCATATCTAAACGTGAGCCAAAAGACTTGTGCATTGCTTGCCACAGTTCCGAAGTAAAACGTGCATCTCGATCAGAGATGATAGAGGTGGGCACCCCGTGCCTCGAAACAACTTCCTTGAGGTATATCTTCGCCAGAGTGGAGAATTTATCTGTTGTCTTTGATCGCCAAGAAGTGTGCGGATTTCGTGAGTCGATCCACGATCACCCAGATAGTATCGTTTCCGCGCTGTGATCTAGGTAGGCTAGTAACGAAATCCATGGAAATTTGCTCCCATTTCCATTGTGGTATCTCTGGTTGTTGGAGTAGGCCTGAGGGTCTCTGATATTCCGTCTTGACTCGCGCACAAGTCAAACACTTGCTGACGTAAGTTGCTATGTGGGCCTTCATGCTAGGCCACCAATACGTAGTCTTAATATCGTGGTACATCTTATCCGAACCAGGGTGTACTGAGTAGCGAGGTTTGTGCGCTTCATCCATCGTAAGTTCTCGTAAGTCGCCATAGAGTGGGACCCAAATGCGTCCCGTTACATAATAAGCACCGTCTTCCTTCTGTTCTAAGCGTTGCCTTGACCCGCATAGGGCTTCAGCTCTAACGTTCTCTGGTTTCAGTGCTTCCATCTGAGCAGCTCGTATTTGCGAAGGTAGACTAGAATGGATCGTGAGTTGTAAAGCTCTTACGCGCTTAGGCGTAGTGTCCTTCCGACTGAGGGCGTCTGCCACTACATTGGCCTTGCCCGGGTGATACCTGATGGAGCACTCGTAATCATTCAGCAGTTCGCCCCATCGTCGCTGTCGCATATTCAGTTCCTTCTGCTTGAATATGTGTTCTAAACTTCTGTGGTCGGTGTAGGTGGCGCACTTGGTTCCGTATAGGTAATGCCGTCATAGCTTAAGTGCGAAGATCACTGCTCCCAGTTCCAAATCAAGCGTTGTGTAGTTCCTTTCGTGCGTCCTAAGTTGTCGAGAGGCGTAAGCAATAACCTTCTCGCGTTGCATCCGTGTGTAACTGGGATCCTAATTCGAAGCATCATGGTATACCGCTAGATTACCCGTACCCTAGGGTGAAGATGATGCTCAGTGCATTACAAAGTTTGGGATTCGAAAGCTGAAAAGACGTCCTCCTGTTTTGGTCTTTCACGAACACAACACCCTGCTGTGCCAACGAGACTTAAGCTGTGCGACCTCCGAAAATCTTGTGATTAAGCTGCGATAGTATCTAGTGGGACCAAGAAACTCCTGTATCCTCGAAGGGATCTTTGATGTTGATCAGTTCCTAACAAAATGGATCTTAGCGAGATCCATGTGTATTCCCACTTCGTTGTTTGATAAAAAGAAAATGTGTACTTCCCGAATCCTGAAGTCATACTTAGGTAGACTTCGCACGTAGACGCTCCTCCCTAGAAGCTCTACAATGGAATACAAGTGTTGTTCAAGGTGCCCCTTTCTCCTAGAAGTGATTCAAAACGTACTAGATAAACACAGTTGCAGTGTGATCCATAAAGCAGCTGGTGGGTTGTTCATCCCAAAAGGTCATGGAATAATTCATCCGGTGTCTCCTGGAAATGGCCTCATTGCGTTCACTATGCCGTTTTAGGAACATCCTCCCTTTGGACTTCCATCTGATGTTAGTTCGTTCGCTACTCAATCTTCACATAGGAGCATGACCCATGTAACTGGTCAACAGGTTGTCAATACGGGATCGAGACAAATGGTTATGGGCTGTCACCTTGATGAGTTCTTAATAGTCAGTATACACACGAAAAGGCCCATCTTCCCTAGGATAAGTGGGGCTCCCCCAAAGCGAAGAACTAGACCTTACAAAACTCCTGTCCAACGGTTCCTGTAGTTGCTTTGATAGATCTTGCGACCTTCCTGGCGCAAAATGGTAAAAGTACATGTAATCAGGGCTGCCTCAGACGTGAGATCAAACTGAGATTCCGCTTAACAAATTTTCGGAAGAAAAACTGAATGTTCCTCGGATAGCATGCCGAGAGAAACAACGAACAACTGGTGGATCCTCGATCCACTTTTCCTTAGCCTTAACATCCGTAGCGGTTGCAATCACAGCGGAGTAATCCCTCTGTAGACACTTCTGGCCTTCACAGCTGAAATGGCGCTAATTATTGAACTACTCTGATGCTTTAGAACAAATGCCGATTCTCCACACAAAGTTTTCTCCTCACTGGGTATATTCGCGTGATTCCTGGGTAACCAATTCACACTAACTACTGCGTTGTAACCATCGAGTGTGGTAGAAGGAAGGTCGACATCGGACACTCGTCCCACAAGGTCGGGTTTACATCCTAACGAACTTTTGAGATTCTATTTGACTTGCCATCAGTCGATTCCACATCTGGTTCGGTTTCAAGAAGTATCAGGGTTAAGCAGAATAGAGATGAAGCAAACAACTACCCATACAAGCTACCATGTTGCTACTATGTCTGGCGTCGCCTGCGCCAATCCTAAATGCCCTTCCACGAGCATCATTTCTAATGTTGTTGTTACGGTTGCGAGGACTCCCATTACTATCATCATTCCCCTGGTTGTTGACCTTGATGTTGTCGCGACTGTTGTTTCTGATGTCGTTGCTTGAAATGGTGCGCTACGATCCTTCACTGACAAGTCCATCTTGTCGCGTTTCCGTGCCGCGGCCCAAGGTGTACTTATTGAGCTGGCCGTTACGCATTTCCGCACCATTGTCGATTGTCATCGCTTATGGCCCGACTGATTCGTAAGAGCTGGCTCCTATGAGCCGCTGACTAGGGTTAAGGGTTCGATTGGAGTCAATTCGCTGATGCTCGTTGTCGGTGACTAGGGTCGTTCAAATGCTGAAGCCAGTAAGGTACTACGTCTACCCTCTTGACTGAGTACTACACGGTATGTTGAGATAGTGTTGCAGAAGTGATCGCACTTCGGGATTTAAGACGTCAACACGTTAAGTTCCAGTAAGCGAAGAAAGGTGAGAAGGATATAGACCAATCATTGTCGTTTCAACACCCATCCCGGGGATGCTCGTACAAGCACCTAATGTTCTACACAGTTCGCTAGGCGTTCATATGGGTGTTCAGGTAATACTCGATAGCATCGAGGTTCGAAAGGGGTGCAGTGAGAAGTGAAAAGATCGTGTTCGAGTAGGAGACAATCACTGCTACGGTTCCTATGGACTGTTGTGTTTCTCATCAAACAGATAACGAAACGAAACCCCTTTTTCACTTGTTAAGCCTCACTGGGACTTACATCCACCCCACTATATTATTATGTGTGCACCCACAATAATATTGTGCTTTGCATGTTCATCTCAGCTCCTCTTAACTCATGTCAAATGGTTCCCCACACTCGAGTAGATTTCAAAGAGTATTAAGTAGTGTAAGTCACGGAGGTTTAGGGAATTACCACCCTATCAATCACATGATACGAGAAAGTGTTCAGGAATTCATATTGGTGTGCTAACGTGCAATCACATGCAATATCGTATGTGGGCGTTCACTAGTTAGGCATACTAGTACGTATAGCGAAACAGGAAACATAAAGTAAGCAAACAAGTAAACACTGGTCCGAGCTATGAGGTTAAAAGTGTTGAGCCTTGTACTTGGAGTGTAGTGTCGTCACGAGTCACGGGTTATAGTCTGGTTTTCTCCAAAAAGATTTTCCCCTTTTTAAAACAAGTTCACTATAACCAATGGCTCTGATACCAATCTGTCACACCCCAAAATCCACCTGCGGATAACACCCGCTTCGAGGGCGTGACTGACCAGGATCCAGCCACCAATTATACTGAGCATTTAATTAATAGTAGAAATATTTAAAATCCGAAGTAATTAACAACATTAGAGTTTAGATTCGGTAATTAGTTTAACAAAACAGCGGAAGCATAAACCAAAATAGTTTTAAAGACAGTTCATTGATCAAAACAGTTATCCCAACACACGGGTTTGACGAACACTACACTTCCCCAAGTAGCAGCTCCTGAATCGTTGGTTACCTGCAAAGCATGCAGTAAGGAGTCAACAATAATGCTGAGTGAGTTCACTAGTTGTCCAGTTTTAATTACCAAAAACTTTGTTTCACCGGTTAATTTATCCGTTTATACATGCCCTGGGGAGCTACCCCAAAAGTTAGCGACTAAACTGTTTTTTTCCAATACCGAACACTAGGTAACCGTTGCGTATCCGCAGGATGCCCCGATGTCAATGTTCTATCATCATTGACGGATTTCTGAGTCTATTAGTTCACGCCCGTCCCAGACCAGGGCACGGTGTGAGGCTGGTAAACACCTAAATAGCGCTATCAACTAATAACCCGTTCGCCTGAACCCGGCGACTAATCGGTATTTGTAGTAGGGACTTGAGTGATAGAGTTTCGTTTAGTGCCGTTAGTTGCAATCCGTATAAACAGTAATTAACCAAAAGGTTTCCCAATACCCGGGAAGGAAAAGTAAGTTGTGTTCCCAATAACCAGGGAAAGTATGTAAATGGTATCCCCTTTTACCAGGGGATAGGATTGTCCAAAAGGTTTCCCAATACCAGGGAAGGAAAAGTAAGTTTTGTTCCCAATAACCAGGGAAAGTATGTAAATGGTATCCCCTTTTACCAGGGGATAGGGTTGTTAGTCTCGTGTCCCAAACCACCGGGACGCATGCTTTTAAGTTGTGAACTCACCTTGGGTTGCTCGGTAGGTTTAGGTTACTTGTCAATCACGTTGGTCACCACGTCCTAACATGGTTACCGGTATAGGTCAGGTTCGGTATACAAGCATTCACGTAAAACTTACACATAACTAACACGTATCAAGCATATAAGTAAACAGTGGGTTAATGGGCCGGCCTAAATAATTAAGCAGTCAACAGCAACACATAGTTCATTTAACAGATAGCCCAAGTTAACACAGAATGGCCCAATAACCAGAATGGACAGCCCACTCGCAACCAGCTGGTCTCGAGTCGCAACCAGGTGGTCTCGGCTTGTCACGCTGTGGTTGCGAGTCGTAACCGTGGTCTCGAGTCATCATGTTTTGGTTGCGAGTCGCAACGGCGTGATTTCGAGTCGCAATCTCGCGGTTTCGAGTAGTCATGCTGTGGTTGCGAGTCGCAACTACGTGGTCTCGAGTTGTCTTGCCTTGGTTGCGAGTCGCAACGACGCGGTTGCGAGTCGTAAGCTGTCCCTTTCACGTACACGTGATGATGCAGATGCAACAGTCCGAAATTGTACCATGTATTCAGACCCAGATTAGGAAACAACCAATAATGTTTCACTAACACTTTTCCTAAACTGACCAGCAATGAAAATAGATCAAACTTTGCCATTTTTACATCTTCAAGTCATATTCAAACAAGTTCATCTTATGTTCATCATTTTCTAGGGTTTTCATATCAACATAATCATATATTTATGAACCAAAATCACATGTTTTAGCAAGATCAACATGCAAAACATACATTATATATCCGAATCTTAAGTTTAACATCATTATTTGCAAGGAATAAAGAAGCATAGTATGGTTAGTCATAATCATTCTTGAACTACCATTTGTTAGTCATTTAAACATGTTATCAAGCTTTGTTCACAAGGGTTTTCACATATAGTCAAGTTCCACAATTCATCCTAAAAATTATACAAAAACTACTATCCAAGCATTTCTTAGTTCATAAGCATACATAAATCTCATGCACATAGTAACAACACTAACCGGTTGTGAAGAAGGAGGATGAGCCGAAAGAAAGGAAGAAAATGAGAGAAGATGAAGTGTCCGAGTGATCCGAGCTTTCTTGACCGAGATCCCTTGCTTGAATCCGAAAGTTGGAGAAGGTTGGGATGTTGTTTTGGGGTGTTCTAGTTGAGAGAGAAATAGGAGAAGTGTGTTTGTGTGTTGTGTATGAAATGAGGGAAAGTGGGGAAAGATGGGGTATATATACCAAGGGATGTTTCGGGTTGGGCTTGGGGTTTCGGCCCAAACCGGTTACGGCCCAAAGGCCCACTCGCAACCGCCCGGTTGCGAGTCATGGTCACAAATCACTCGAGACCTCATGGTCTCGAGTCGGGTTCCTTGTTCTCGGGTTGGGTTCTCGGCTCACATATAACACATACATATATACATACCAATGCACACATAACAAAGCACATATCACATAAGGATTCACGTTATCATTAAGTTTAGTCAGTCACTAGTCACATAATGTACAAACAAGTTACATCACGACACAACGAAAAGTTCTAGATTTCGGGTTGTCACAGGATGCATCAAAGTTGCAAATTCAGAAGCTTGAAGACCGGATTCTCGAATTGGAATCCAGACAAAGTGCCTGATATCCATCAAAGACCAGCCCTCAAAATGAATTCAAAAGGGTTGGTTTCAAAGGTTAATCAAGGTGTTTCGAAGCTTTCCTAATCATCAACGTTACCATTTTCATGTATGTTCACTACCATTTTCAAGTTTTTAGAGCTTAAATTCTTTGCCCTTCCTTGCATGTGATCTTAGAAACTTGCTGACCAAATCGTATTGCAAAATCAGGATGCATCAAAGTTGCAAATTCAGAAGCTTGAAGACCGGATTCTCGAATTGGAATCCAGACAAAGTGGCTGATATCCATCAAAGACCAGCCCTCAAAACTGAATTCAAAAGGGTTGGTTTCAAAGGTTAATCAAGGTGTTTCGAAGCTTTCCTAATCATCGACATTACCATTTTCATGTATGTTCACTACCATTTTCAAGTTTCTAGAGCTTAAATGCTCTAAATACCAAACCAGATGTTCTTGACAGAAACATGAGCCTCATTTGGTGTGTTTTCCTCTCTTGAAATCGTTGGTCTAAGACCATCCAAGTTTCATCACGTTAGGCTGGCTGAAAACCACCTAAAACCATCACTCTTTTTTTAAACACATTTATGTGTGGTTTGTGTATGTTACTAGGTTATTTTGGAGTTTCACAGAAAAGAGAAATTTCCAAAGGTTTTCTGATGAACCGGCGAGCGGTTTGGACAACCCTAATCAAAGACACACTCTCCTCCTAGCCCCCTCTCTATATCTCTCGAAGAGAGAGAGAGACAGAGAGAGGATGTCTTGGGTAATTGAAGCCGACTTCTTTATTTATAGTGGGATTGCCTAATCAAAGACACACTCTCCTCCTAGCCCCCTCTCTATATACCTTTGATATTTCTAGACTATTCCAAAAATATATTTATGTATAAAGATCAAGAGAAGTTCAAGAAATTATCCATGATTTTTCAGTTATTTTCTATACTATTCAAAAAATATATTTAGATAGCATCTAGTTGAAATCACAATTTGTAAAAACTGGAATTTTTAATTTGTTGGATTTGGAATTGATATATGTTAGAAGGATTTGAAATATTAAAAAATTAGATTCTATCAAAAAATTTGATATGTGCGAGCGTAGGTTTAATTTTTAGTATATTTTTAAGCATTTTTACTCGTTTATCAAGCTTTAAATTTATAAAAGACAATATAACACAATCACTCTCTAAAACACGCTAGGGCAAGTGCATCCATCGTTGGCGTAATATAGTGATGGTAAGATACCGAGATCGTCCAATGACACAAGAGCTTTTGATACGGAATATCGTGAACATCTAATCTAATTCAATTTTTAGGGAAAAAGATGTTTAGTAATTAAAAGTAAAGAAAGAAACTAAAATATTAAAAAGAAAAGATAGACAAGATATGGTCCTCGTACTAATTTAGCCTATTTGGTACTCGTATAGGTACCAAGACCAATGTGAAAAATAAAACAAAGTGGTACTAAAGCAGGTGACGTACCGAAATACCACCGGTACCGATACTTGTACCTATACCGATACCGTATCAATATATTTCGTAGAATCTTTTGTTCATATTTGGTGTTGGCATTTTAGTACCTGTACGAATAATAGTACCGATTCCACCTTTACCCTAGTATGTTATAAACAAAAATTTTCATTCCCAAAAAGAGTGATAAAACAAACTGATGGTGATTAACAAACCCATAAAATTTTATTTTTGTGTAAACATTAATAAATATGTTTGTGTGAAGAAATAACACTACTATTAGCTTAAATAGAAAAAAATGGTTTATTTTTTATATCAAGTTGTACAAGTTATAAATAATGAATGATTAAAATTTTGGTTTATTATTATTTAAAAAAAAACAAAATAATTTATGAGAACAAGATAAAACAGAACTAAAAAGAAAAAAATATTATAATTTGATTGGTTGGCCAAACATATTTGACTACCCTGACATGTACTTCCCTGCTTCATGAAAAAAAATTACGACATAAGAGATCCCGGATCTTCCACCTGACGACACCCTAACCATCGTTGTCCCTCTACTCGTCGTCTATAATGTGAGGTTAAGAGTACTTTTCCTAGCCAAAAAGGAGATTGTGATTCTGAAATGGTTACATGCAGCATAAATTTTCATATTTTACTGCACGGGAAGGATATTATATCACTCTCTAAGGCATAATATACGATCACCACCATATCTGCATCATTGCATAATGGGGAATCCTAACCTCACATAATTGCATAATTTGGTAATCCAAACCACAGATCATTGCATACTGGGATAATCCAAACATCAATTGACTTGCGTGTTTTGGAGATATAGAAACATTTGGACATATATGTGGGGATCAGTGTCTACTGTTAATTTGATTAAATAATGCACATAATATCATTATCAAAAGAAAGGAACTGCATGGATGCTAAATTAGACATCATATAGAACTCATCCTTTGCTCTATTGCTCTTAAGAAAATTGAAAGAAAATAACAAACAAATCAAAAGGTAAAACTCCAACTATCAATACATTATATTTTAGAACATACCCTTATTCATTGAACCTCTATGACCCTTCACTAGTTTAAATCCTCTCATAATTCATGCTGCTGGAGCATAATCATAATCTCCATCATTGTCATCATCATCTCCCTCTATGCTAAGTGGATAGTCGTAACCATGATAATCACCACCACTGTCTTCATTTGCGTGGCCCTTGCTACACCACCATGGTCGAATTATCTTGCTAACCTGGGCCATTTGTTGGAGTCGGCTTATGATGAAATTTAGAGTTGTAGTTTTGAGTATAAAAATGAGAAACCCTGAAGCCATATTTATGGGTAAGAAAAGGATTTGTTGAGAGAAGACATCTATGTGCTTGAGTATAAGTGTGGAGTTACAAGTGAAGTGTGTGTCAAACATAGTTACATCCATGTGAAAACAAATCAGGAGACATGTCAGCAGATTTAGCACAATCAGAACAGCTGTGTGTATGTGGTGAAACATGAGCATGACTATGTCTACCTGGTGCATGAGTGGGTCAAGGGGAAAGTGTAGGGTTCCCCACTTAGTGGCTCAACATGAAAGGAACACTAGGAAAAGGTGAATGAGCATCTCTTTTTCATAAGGAAATACTAATTAGCTTATTATAACTGAATAAATTACTTCCAAGCTCCATCTGTATGTGGTTGCATTCAATTCATGTATGTGCAATATATACATGTAATTATATATTTATATTCTTTCTTTAATGGGAAATTGTGTGTGTTAAAAACTAAGCAAAGTAGTGCAAAGTTGAAGATGAACTTTGGGTTACAGGTCCTTTTAGCCAATTTAAAGAATTTCTTTTAATCAACTAGTGTTTCACAAATAGGAGTTACTACAAGTCCATTTAGCCGATTTAAAGAAATTTTAAGTAAATGCTTATTCAATCTTTCTATAGAAATCAATTATCAGATGAAAATTACATTTTGCATGTATACATATAAAAGAGTTAACAAATTTTAGATTATTAATGGTGAGATTAATCTTACTTATTCTGTCACTTAATACTAACCCACTGTTCCACTAAAGTTGCTTAAACCTTTTGTAGCTAGAAAAACCACACAAGTTCCATTGTTGTGAAACTTTGTATTCATGCTATAAGTGGCCTAAATGGAACAATAATATGAAAATTTAATATTATATATTCTTTTCAAGTTTAGCATGAAGTAAGAGCTGTTGTTCTATTTAGTTCAACCCCTATAAAAAATTATGAAAAATTCCACCACAATGAAATAATATTGAACCTTGGTTAACCTTTTGTAGCTAGAAAAACCAACACTAGTTCTATTGTTGTGAAACTTTGTATTCATGCTATAAGTGGCCTAAATGGAACAATAATATGAAAATTTAGTATTATATATTCTTTTCAAGTTTAGCATGAAGTAAGAGGTGTTGTTCTATTTAGTATTATATATTCAACCACTACAAAATATTATGAAAAATTCCACCACAATGAAACAATATTGAACCTTGGTTAAGATAAACATGGACATCAGATTTAATTAATCATGTGCGCATATAATAACTTATACTTATCTCATTATTATTATTATTATTATTATTATTATTATTATTATTATTATTATTATTATTATTATTATTATTATTAAACACCTATCTCCTAGATTTCGTAGGTCGTATATTTTTGGTGGTTGAATGTATTGCTTTGCCTGCTTCTGGACGGTTATATATAGATTTAATCTCCGTAATCTCAGGTATAAAAACCTGCAGATTAAATCATTAGTAAATATATCAATAAAGCGTTTTGAATATTGTTCTCTATAAAATCCTTTTGTGCGTATTGTTGTTGTTGTTGTTGTGCAGATCTTGAACTGTTAAATGTAGGGACTCAATACATATAAAAATTTTAGATGTTTTTGGTAAAATTTACACTTTGAAGTGAAGAAACAACCCCCGGGGCCCCAATTGATATCCTCCCTTGTTTGGATTCCACAAGGCCTTGAGCTGATTTCTACTTACAAAGTTCCACTATGATATAACTTGTTAATTATTGTATCATTTCTCAAAAACATTCATGAATCCATGTGATACAAGAGAGCAATATTGTAGCACTTTCTAAGGCTAATATATATATGATTATCATCATTGGTGCATCATTGCATAATGGACCTCATATACCCTGGATATAGTTCTAGGTTAACCAGAAAACACACCTTAGTGAGATTGCATAGCTAAATTCGACATCATATACAATTCATGCTATGGTCTATTACACTTAGTAATATTCAAGGGAAATAACAAACATATCAAAAGGGATGACTCCAAACATCAATTCATTAACGTTTCAAAGTGGTAAAACATACCCTAATACATTTAAAATCTATAATCCTTAACTAATTTAAATCGTCTCTCACAATAAGAAACTATAAGCCATGAAAACCCGAAGCTAGCTAGCCAACAAATCCTTAAAGTTAGGGTCAATGTTGTTCATTCACTAAACAATTATTTCATGCTGCTGGAGCATAATCATAATCTCCATCATCGTCATCACCATCTCCCTCTAAGTTGGCCATCATCGGTGGATAGTCGTAACCATGATCATCACCGTCATTATCTCCCTTTTCATGGCCACTGCTGCACCACCATGGTCCAATTGTCTTGCCAACCTGTGCCATTTGTTGTAGATAGGCTAATGATGAAATGAGTTGTGGTTTTGAGTATGAAAATGGATAACCTAGAAGCCATATTTATGGGTAAAAATAGAATCCATTGAGAGGACACCTATATTGATTTCCATGAGTTTAAGTGTGGAGTTATAAGTGATGTGTGTGTAACATGGTTATATCTATGTGAAAAAACAATTCAGAAGACATGAGCATGTGTCTGCTTAGTGTAGGAGTGTGCCACAAGTGGAAAGTGTAGGTTCCCCTACTTTAGTGGCTCAACAAGAAAGGAACACTAGGGAAAGTGATGGTGCCTTTTTGCAATATTATATATGTTGTTAGTCTAGGTCTGCCCCACCCCGCTAAGGGAAATATATATTAAGTTACATCAAGTATATTGATGATTCGAGGTCGGTGTTTGAACTTCATATGTCTACTTCTCGGTGTTACATGTCAATAAATAGAGGGGGTTAAATGTAATTGTCTATTAGTACAGGGTTATAGTGAGTAGTTCAATTTGTATATAGACTCGAGTTGTGAACAGAATTGGTCATGGATAAATTGAATAGGGTTTATTCCCATCTTCTTTTGTAAGTTCTTCTTTCTCTTTATCGATCTTAGCTTGATAACCAATTGTGTTCGTAACACTTGGTGACAGAAATAGTTGACAATAAGCACCTAGCGCCATCAGGCGCACAAAATATATCCATTTGTTTACGAACCAAGCTTTGTCGATCAGCCTAACAAACTTTCTACATATTTTACTCTATAATGATAGATTCACACCTAAAAAACTATACAACATCATATAATCATAATCTAACAAATCACACCAAAAAGTATAATGCAACATCTTCTCTTGTTTTGTTTTTATAACTTTTCAAAATAGCTCCACATGTGATCAGTCAATTTTCTCTACTTCCCACCCAGTGATAATCCAGCATTGGAACACATGCGTACACAAAATTTTATCTCCATCAACAATGAATGGTTCCTTGTTAAGATTATTCATCACAGATACTGCAACATATGATTGCAAACACTTAAGTACATATATTCGGTATGCATTTCAACTGACAAATTCATGTTGATTCCAAAAATTAGCTCATATTCTAATAGATAAATACTTTATAACACACAAACATGAAACATGAAACATTAAATTTAAGAAATCATCAACACTTTAACAGGGACATGGAACAATAATGTATTCTAACTGTTCAAATATTCGCAGTATTTATTCCCAACTGAAAGAATAATTACCTAGCAAAAAACAACTTGAATTCTATTGACTGAGATTGAAGACTTGGATCAACGAAACTCCAATCCTCGCAAAAATTTTTTGATGTGAAAACTGGAAACCTCAAACAAATTCCTCACTTACTGACGTACTGTACATGGATCAATGAACAATATGAACCTGAACTAGGGAGGAACATCATGTTTGTGTGTTCGACCCGACAAGAACCTGTTTAGCCTAAACCGAAGATTACGAAATTCTTGTTAGATTCGCATCGTGTAAAAAACACTCGTACTCATAATATATATCATATGATCTTCGTTTTAAAAAGCCAGGAGTGCACAAGAGCAACAAGGTCTAAAACCTGTTGGACGGCAGAATCATAAGCAGCGGAAGGTTTTGAATTTGCATTCACAGACATGATTATGAAATATGAATATGCAGTAAATTGAGCGATACAAGAAATGCAGAAAATGAACAGGTTTCGTGGACAATTTCGGTTGTGATGAAACTGTCTTGATAACCGGTAAAATTTGCCGATAATCAACTATATAAACCATAGATTTGGCGGTTAATTTTAGCAGGTAACTGCACCGGCAGTTGAGTTTGAATATTAACCCGCTTATCATCTTAATTACATAAGCTATCATCCGAATATATCATAACTACTTATAAGATCGAATAAATATTAACATATCTAAAGTTTAAATAATAATAATAATACTTCTAACACAACCCCCTTAAACTTTAGTTATGTTAGAAGCTTGCTGCATGACACTTCGATTTGCATCTTCAAGGGCTTTCTTCATGTGGTTGAAGTTGAATCGCTTCCTCTTCTTGTGTAAGTTCCAGTCGTCTTCCCACCCATTCCCTGTAAAGAGTGCATATTGAGTTGAACCAGCATCTTCATGAACATCACCTGCACTTTTTATCTTCCTATGGCAGCTTTGAGAGGAACCTGCTTCATCATTCACAACTTCCTTATCCTGTACCTTTTCTTGCACCGATTTAAATTTGTAATAATACTCCAAAACGTCAAGATACATGGCATATATTATCCGCATGTAATCTCCATCTTGGAATTCAAATCCTAGGTCTTTCGCTATGATCGGCCATATGTTGTCAGTGGTAACATCACGGTACCCACCGTCTCTTGCAACCAGTATGTATAAACTTAACAGATCAATCTTCCTTTGATTCGGAGAGTAAGGTGGGACTGGTCTTGAAGTTATTCCCATGTATTCATTCAGAAACCATCGCACCATTTCTTCAAATTTCTTTTGAAGATCAACCTTGTACTTGAATACATACTCACGGTCATCAAGCATGTTTATCAAGGCTTTGCACTCAGCAAATTCATGGAATTCTAATGCCTTTAAGATCATTCGACTCCAATCATTCTCATCTTCATTCGAAACATTTAGTGTTTCGAAATAAGAATTCAAATAATCATTTTTAAATTCATCATCTACACCGCACATATCTTGCAGCCTTCTTTTCTCGCTTAAGCCCAATACTTCCTCTTTTGTTAACCCACTCACTTCGTTTATTGAATTCACCACCGGAATTGAAAACATGGGAAATATTTTACATGTATCACCGGATTTTCTGACCGTGAAACCTTGAAGTGTTAATTGATCAAGGCTAAGTACATTCCGGCCAATTTCCGGTGAATAGAAAACACTGTGAATCCGCAGTGTATCATTCCCAGTTTTCATTTCTACCGTTCCCACCCCTCGAATAAACAAGAAGTTATTCATTCTGGATCTTGTTTCAACACCCATCACATGTTTTACCCCTTTGAAAACATTGAGATTACCAGCAAAATGATGTTTAAACGTTGGATTAACATACCAGATTTCTCCCCATTGTCCACCATCAGTCCTGGTGACAATCATTTCATTCTGGCAGTGAACATCATCTTCGTGACTTCTGATTCTGGCGTTGATTGCTTGTCTGATCAGTTGCGTCGCTTTGTCGGTTTCCTTGGCCTTACACATGTAAATTTGATGTCCCGGCAAGTGACAGTAGTAGCATAATCTTACGCGAGGGATTCGTCGATCTTTTTCATTTTTCTCATCAACGCAGTGTTGACAAGGCATGGTGGTTGCACTCGGTTTAATTTCTGTATTGATTCTTGTAGTGGCTCTGATACCACTATGTTGGACGGCAGAATCATAAGTAGCGGAAGGTTTTGAATTTGCATTCACAGACATGATTATGAAATATGAATATGCAGTAAATTGAGCGATACAAGAAATGCAGAAAATGAACATGTTTCGTGGACAATTTCGGTTGTGATGAAACTGTCTTGATAACCGGTAAAATTTGCCGGTAATCATCTATATAAACCATAGATTTGGCGGTTAATTTTAGCGGGTAACTGCACCGGCAGTTGAGTTTGAATATTAACCCGCTTATCATCTTAATTACATAAGCTATCAAAACCGAGGTGCGAAGCGCCAAGTGCAAAAGCGCAACCGCTTTTCGTACCCGAGGCGCAATTAATTATATAACTTTTTATATAATAGTGTAGGATCGAGAATCGATCTAAACGAATCTATCAGAAGAGTTCTAATCCATATCAAAGGCAGAAATAATGATACAGACTTGGAAACAGCTTGATTCACTCTTTAAATGTCTTGTTTATTGATTTAACACTGATACAGATCAAATGACACGTTGGCAGCATTTCGGTACCGGAATCAGGAACATTACAAATGACTTGGCACATCAGGTATTTATAGGTGAGGGTATTTCGCACGAAATATATAAGAGACATTTCGTGCGAAATGAGCAATGGCTATTTCGTACGAAATGATCTCGTCATTTCGTGCGAAATCAACTTTCAACACCCATCTCCTAAATTTCTCGTACAACGTGCCCTGAACTATCATCCCTATTACAAGACTCGATACAAGACGAAGTCGACAGACATATGCACCAACAGACTCCCCCTTGGATGTTGACGAAGTCTTCGGTGTCGAGTCTTCACAACCTTCAGTCTTTATCACTCTTCATACTCTTCCAACGTATCTAACAGTGTAAAGCATCCTCAATATTTGTCTCTTCTTCTCTCATCAACTAACCTTCCCCTTGGATGTTGATCTAACAATCTTCACATTTTCTTGATCAGATCTCTTGATTCCTTAAGTTCTTCAATCATCAGGAATCGAATCTGGCTCTTTCATCTTCAGAATTCCCTTTTACTAACAGACTCCCTCTTGAATTGTGCTGGGATCGTAATCTGGCCTTCACAGGTTCTAAAAACGAAATCTGGCTTTCTGTAGCAACAGGATCAAAAAACTGGCAAAACTGCACATTCTCTTCCACACAATAAGATTTACAATTTTAACAATTTGACAAATTTTATTCTTTGCTTGCCACTTGTAAAAACAAACCCCAAAATGATTTAACATTTAAAAACTCTGATGACCACATGTAGAAAAAAAAACTTTTTATGTCATCACTAACTCTTCCAATCCAATGTTCATCATGTTTAGCACTCGGAATTTTGAAAATCAGCTTTTCAATGTCAGTTGTCGAAAATCTTTTTGCATTTTTTTTTCAAAATTTATGCTAAAACATACTCAAAATCTGTTTGGAATTTTTGATAATAAAATGCAGTAAGGAAATATTTACAGACAATATTTTTGAGAGCTTGTGTAAGAGGATCATAGCAGTCTATGAGACAAATCATTAACACCGTTAAGCTTTTAACATATTAAGTTCTAAACGATTCACTTAGATTGTCAGTATACTGATCCATTTAAATTTTCACACAAACTTCAACTATTTCGAGATACGAGATTAATGTTTTAAAGGACTTAGACTTATTCGCGTGTACCACCTCAGAATATACTCCCGTATCCAGACTTCTATATTAAGTCTTACAGGTGAGTGTACACTAATGATATATGTAAACGGGTAATTGCGAGACCATGAGAGCTCAGGTTAGAACTTCCGTTCAGACAAAGAGATGATGGCTCGACTTTAGGTGTGTCCCGTTTGGGGATCTTTTCTTCAACAGCACATGATTAGCATTTTTCAATGTTTCATCATTTTTATGCTGGGGGAGGGCTTTATGATTAAAGCAATGCAAAACATTATACGAGGACTAGGCTATTGCTTCCGCAAAATCAGAAGTCCAGGTATAATACCCCAGATATCATCACGCACAAAGACTTAGTATGTCAGAAATAGAAAGTCCTTCAAACAAGATTTCAGGGGTTACCTATAAATCCGAGAGATGTTCCCCACGAAATAAGCAAGTAATTGCATTTAAGTTTATATCTCGAAAACAATCTACTGAATGTATAAAAACCTACTGGCATATCCGCAGTGAGATTGTTTATCACTTTAGACTTTCCAATTCTTTAGTGTGTTGTGATAGTCCACTGATGTACTATCATTTCTCTTTTTACAACAAAACTCATTTTTGATTTTATCATGTTTTTGGATTTTTCAAATTTTCTAATGTTTTTGGATTTTCTGAAATTTCTTACTCCCCCTAAAATTCAAAACCATCTAAAGGAAATTTGAAAACAAACTATACAAAATAAAATGACAAACTGATTTTCAAGCTTCAATTCTCCATCCACTTGGCATAAACAATCAGAACTCCCCCTTACAACAAAGTATTTTCCCATAATGATTTCAAAACACTTAAGTTTATTTTAATCAAAATGGTTTTTCCGGAAAATTAGTTTTGTTGATTTTCATAAACCACTAGTAGGTTAGGGGTCCAATTCATTACATTGTTTTATCAACCACTTGAATGAGGGTTAAATCAAGTTCAACTTAATGACCTTGATAACCACTTGCAGGTTTACTCATCAACCCAACCACTTGTAAGATGACAATTTTCAAGAATGAAAACACCACATGTAAGTCGAAATATCACAGTTGTAAATTTCTCAAGAAAGATGCCGATTCCTACTCCCCAATTACCAACCTGGGAGTTCTGGCAAGTCAGAAATTTAAGTAGAAAATGTTGTCACCCAAGCCTGACCAGCCTTGGGTGATTTTGGTTCAACTCTATCCCACCATCTTTTGGATTTGTAAAACTCTTTCACACCCTTTACCTTTCCATCAACCATCTTTCCAAAAATATGTTTAACATTTCCATCAAAAGCCTTTTCAGTATCAAATTCTTTTTTACCAGCAAATAATTGATCTAAAATTTCAACCTTACCAACTTTTAACTTTAGGTTTTCTTGTGATAATGGCGGAAAGTTTTCATCGTTCATTTCTGGAACGGAATTCTCATTTCTTTTCTCAATAAATGACTCCTCTGACTTTGACGAGTCAGATTCATTGTCAGAATTACTTTCTGATTTAACAACCCACTTCTGTCTGTTCAAATCGCCTTTTCTTTTGTAAAAGTGTTTCGAACTTTCGTCAATTTTGAAAGTCGAATCTTTAAAAACACATTTCTTTTTCAAATTTGAGTTAGAAGAAACTCCCTGTTTTGAGTTGTTGGGCTTTGGACAATTCCAAGCAATGTGTCCAACTTCTTGGCATTTGAAACAGGTTCTCCGTTCACCTCTTTTCTCAGATTCCTTTACCAACTTCTTTTTCTTCTCAGCAAGAAATTCTTGATTTGACTGTCTCCAGAAAGATTTCTTCTCTTCTTCTACTGAGCTTGTACCTGAAACAAATTTAGTTTTTTGTTTAAAATCTTTCCCTTTTTTGTAATTTTCGGGAGGAGCAAAACCTAAACCTTTCTTTTTGAAATTACTGTTATGGTTCGGTTTCTGATGAAAACCATTACTAAAGCTGTAACCTTTTTTTGTCCAATCTCTGTTGAACTCTTCAAGTGTATTTTTTAGGTTTTTCAGTAAGATTTATATCTTTTATTTCAGAAATATTAATTTCTGTTAATTTGAAAACCTGTTTGATCTGTTCAGTTTTGACACTTCTTATTGGAAATTTGTTGGGATTAAACCCTAACAGAGGAACAGATAATGTAAAGCCAAAACCGGATCCCATCAGTGGACACTTAATAAGCAGCAGTTTACTCTAATCTCTCCCCTTGACAGTGGTTATCTAACAACTGATGGATGATTAAGTGCTGCTCAACTACAACAACTGATAAACCAAACTCTGATGATTATCTAACAACTGCTGAAGACAAACTCTGTTGCTCTATCTACTGCTGTGTCCTAAGTACTGCTGAAGACTCAAGCACTGCCCTCTCAAAGACTGATCACCTTTGAAGAAAGCACTGAAGACTCAACATCTGTGCTAAGGCTACAACAGTGGAACGTGAAGCAGTAGTTTCCTTATGTTTTGTATTTTAGTGATTATCAGATGTTACATAACAGGAGTTTGTATAGAACAGTATTTATAGTTTGTTAGGTCGTTAGATGTCACTATCATGGTGACGTCAGCTGAAGCATATCAGTAGTTTGGTTTGCCTATAAGTATGACAGTACTCTGTACTGTTATACTTGATCGTTTTGAGTGAGTTTTTCTCCTCAATTCATCCTTTCATCTTGTGCAACCAACTCTGGTATATCAGGCTGAGGGGGAGTTTAGATTGTAAGCTTTGACTGTAATCTTTTGCTTTTATGTAAATCTTTTGACTCAATGAAAAGCAATTGTTTATCAATCTACACTTTCCTTTGTTTGTGTTTACAAAGTTTGCTACTCATTTCCGCTGCACTTATTCGTTTTATGCAAACAAACACACTCACAGACAGCCTCCGATCCTAACAATTGGTATCAGAGCTTGGACAGTCAAATTCGATCTTACAATCAATTTGACATAACAGTTCAGCTCAAAAGTTATTTGATACTAAAGGGTTGGTTGTACTCAGTTGAAAAACAGAGTAACGAGTGAATCATGGTCAAAATGGTTATTCAAAAACTCTGTCTATCAACCAAGATGTCATATGACACACAAATCTCACACAACAAGTGCTTTCATGCATATGTCACTCATAGTTTTCAGATCTGTAAAATATCTGATAAATTATGGGATCGTTCGATGCTTTCAAAATTGATTTCAATTGTTGTTTTGATATTTGTGATGTTTTCAATAAACAACTAAAGTATGTACCTCATTTCAGCAAAACTTGTGTTCATCTAAAACACTAGAATACTGCTGAAAAAGAAATGAGGGAATAAAACTTTGGTCTAAATCTCTCATGTGCTCAAAGGCAAGTTGAGTACCTTCAAAAGGATCAAATCAACTTTGTCAAAAACACATTGAGAAAATAAGGTGTCAAATCAGTTCTAATCATAAGTAATGTGAGATTTGAAATAAAACATGATCAAACATGGTCAGATCTCTCAAAACATTGCTTCAAAATGATTATGGACAAAGTATGTTCAAAATATAATCTCCTAGTGAGTATTTCTGAACATATGAATAAACAGGGTATAAAGGGAAAAGGAAAATGAACAAATCTTAAAGTGTGGCTATCTCAAACTTTTGAAATCAAAAGCAAAAGAGTATAAGCATAAAACACTCTTGAGGTTCAAATTAGATCATCAGTGGTCATTGTGCAACTGTGTGCATTCATCAATACAGGAATTGTTCTGGTAACAATAGCACCTTCTGTGATGGTGTTTAAAAGGAATCTACAATCAATTGACAAGAAATTGACCCAAACAATGGTCAAAATAACTTGAGAATGATATGATCATGGATTTACTGGAAAATTGTCAGATCCTTTTGATTATTTTCAAAGCTTCCTTTGATTTTTGTTAAGGTGTTTTCCTCTAAAATAAAAACCAGATATATTTCACTCCTTTATGAAATATATTTTGTTCTTTTACTCTTTTTAATAGTAAAAGCTCATCTCTGGTCAGGATGTAATTTCCTTATTTTTGTGTGAAATTACTATCCTTAAATCTGGTCAAAAGGAAATGACATACATACCAAGGTCAGGTTGAGCTCAAGTTAGGTTTCCACTGATCATAAATTGATTGTAAATTGACTTGGACTACTGAGATACTCATGCTCTAGTTCAGGTAATTAGACACAAAATGAGCAGCTCATGTAGAAATGTCTTCATCATCTAGGATGCTAAACCATTGTCTAAATAATAGACACTTGGCAAAACCTAGAACAAAAAATTCCTGTAAACAACTGCTGGCAATTTAATCTTGATAATTTATCTAAAATGTACTTTGTTAAGAATAGCATTTCAAATGCTCAAACAGATGTTAGATAAGATACTATGCTTTCACAAAGCAAAATCAAGTTCTACATCTGAACAAGCAGATGCTAACATTTTTGTCAAGAAGTGAAACACTGCTGCACTATCAGTTGTTGAGACAAAAATCTTCATTATTCTAACCACTGTTGTATCTAAAATGCTGTTGTGCTTTAACATCTGCTCTCTAAAGTCTGTCCACTGCTAAAGTGTCAACCTCTGCTCTTCAAAAACAATGATGTTTAAAATCATTGTTTCATCCACTGATACATTCACTGTTTTATTTTATTACCGTTGTAACTACTGATACTTGTTCCATCAGTAGTTGTCAAAACAAGTGTCCTCCATCATTTACCATTCCATCAGATGTTTGACACGTGGTCAGTTTTTAGCCTTCAGATCAAAAATAACCGCTGCCACATCAGCAATAATTTTTTCCTTAAATAAAACCCTGATTAAATCCAAACAGGGTTTTACTGTCGAATTGAATTCCAAAAGTTCTCTTCTCATAGCAGTTTCCCTCTCATAACTCCAAAAATCTCTTCGATCTTCTTCATCCAAAATGACGAAACCAAAATCGAAATCAAAAACAAAACCATCATCTTCCTCCACACCAGCAGATGCCACTCAAATGGCTGCTGAAACACCGGAGATTCGCTACAAAGCTCCACACAACTATGTAGGTATACTCACAAAACCTACCGATAACCACACTTTCGACTCCATTCTTGACATCCTTTCTGCATCAAGGTACAAAACTTTGATAACAGCAGACGCTCCTATTTACCTTGATACCCAGAGAGAGTTCTGGAAAAATGCCACCCTTGAAAAACAAGGAGATATCATCGCTGCCATCAACTCCTCGATACAGGGTAAGAAGGTAAAAATCTCATCAAAATCCATCTCTGAAACCTTTAAACTCGATGATTTAAATGGAAAACCTCTTTTACAAAAGACGAGTTGGTAAAGGATTTCACGAAAAGGGGCTATGCAGAACAACCAAACAGGGACACCCTACAAAAGGGTTACTTCCCTTCTGCACCCAGATTTTTATTCCACACACTGCTCATGTGTGTTTCAAATAAAACAACGTCCTTCAATAAGATACCAACAAAAATCCAATGCCTGGGGTATGCAATTTTGAACAATGAAAACTATAACTACTCCCAGGAAATATTTGATGATTTGGTAAAGAACGTTGATAATAAGGCATTTCTGCTCTTTCCGAGGTTTCTAAGTTACTATTTTGAACAAAAATTTATTGAGAAAGAGGCAGAAGTGCCCAAACAAGGTGTCTCATTCAAAATAAACTGTTTAACAATAGAAACTTTTTCAAGAATGATGGCACCAATAAAATTAAAAACAAAAGAGGCAGAGCAGATTTTAGAAACTGCCACTGACCCTCAAGAAACCACTACTGAGCCCACTGCTCCAGGTGATCAGAGTAGCACACCCACTGCTCTGAAACCCACACCTGCCACCACCAAAAAGACCAAAAGAAAACCATCCAGAAAACCCACCAAACCCAAAACAAAGGCAACTCTGGAAGATGAGATCCCAGAGCAACTGCCAGTGACAGCACAAAACTCACCGGAAACCACTGCTGCTACTTCCTCACAGCAGTTGGTAGAAAGATCTCAACCCCAGCCTCAAACTCCTCTTGCATCCTCACAAAAGGATCAAGTTGTAAGCACAGGGACACCACAATATGAAGCTCTAGGTCCACTCGGATCTATCTTCCACAGTCCTGATCCCAAGGACACGTCTCTTTCTACACCCATACCCTCACCAATCATAATGCCACAATCAATAATACCCCTGTTGCATGCAGTTGATATTGCACAGACACAAACCAGTTCCTCTCAATCACCCATTACTGAGAGCATACCTCCACAAGTGACTGGGTCTGATGTTAATACCTCTGTTATCCAAGCAACAGTTGAGGAGGTTACACCCCTGAGTTACAAGTAACTCTCGGTGGTAGTTCAAGTGGAGCAGCAACTACAACTGATGGATCAACAGATCTTCAGTTGGACAGTTGTTACATAACTAAGACTCCCTTGAAGGCAATTTCTTCCATGGCAACATCGGTAACCACCAGTGAGTTATCTTTAACTGCTGGTAACATCAAAGGATTATCGAGTGCCGAAGAAAGAAGTCCCCAGTACCAAGAAAAAGGGGCATCAATGGATGACTTTTGGGCTATAGCTCCTAAGTCACACATTGATACAACCACCTCTGGTGGGGATTCAGATGATCCTGTTAATTCAGGTGATGATTCAAAATACAATGAATTGACGGCCAGAGTTGAACATCTAGAATCTTCTCTTGCCGAAATAAAAGATATGGTGCAGCAGCTGTTAGAAGCTCAAATAGCCCAATCTTCTGCTCCTCCTGCTCAAGCACCTGCTCCACAAGCACTTGCTGCAAATGAGCTTTGGAATATCTTCTAACCCATGCTTGAACAACAGCAACAAATGGCTGATAAAAAGCATGCTCTTCAAGTAAAAATGCTGACCAACATGGTGGAATCTCGGTTCAAAGACACTCAAGCAGACATCAAGGCTATAAAGGCCAGCATACAACAGAATGCTCAAAGTGAGAAAGGTCCATCTACCATTTTCTTCATGGATACACCCCTGGCAGATAATGCCAAAAAGGGGGAGAAAATCAGGTTGAAAAAGAAAGGTATAGATGATGGGATCCACATTGAACCTGAGAAACCCAAATCCTCAAAAACTTCAACAACTGACACAACAGTAGTTACAAAAGCTGTTGTCAGTAGCCAAACAACTGCCATCCCATCAACACACACACCTCCAACACACACAATTACTATTTCAACACACACCACCACAACTACTGTTCCATCTCCATCACCATCTGTGTCTATAACACAAAAACCACCACTATCATCATCTACAATCACATCACCACCACTGCCTCCTGCCATAAAGCAGAAGACAGCAGATGTTATAACATCTGTTGTAATGACAACAGTGGTTGAAACACCAGTTGTTTCAACTACTGTCAGTCAGTCACAATCACAAACCACTGATCCACCGAAAACATCATCAGCCTCTCCAAGGAGAAGAGTTTTCATTCCTGATGATGACTCACCACCACCATCACCACCATCACATCCTTCATTCCCTGCTCAAAAGCAGAAGACATCTGCTGACACATCAGCAGTTGTAATGACAGCAGAAGTTGAGACTCCAGTTGTTTCAACAGTTGTTTGTCAACCATCCACCACTGCTCTATCCTTTCCTATATCCCAACCAAGGCTCTTTAGCAGAAAAAGAAAGCCTATTACTGCCGATGAAGGGATACATGATCCAAATGCTGAAAAATATCCACTAGAGCTTGATGCCATCAAAAATGAGATGAGGCAGTTTTATACAGAAACAGATCCTTCAAAAAGAAAATTCTCCTCACTCATTGGCTACATAGCTCCAGAAGATATAACTGATTATCTCAAGTTAAAGGCTAGGCAAGCTAAAGTTAAAGCTAAAGTTGACAGTGAAAAAGAAAGGCTAAGCGAGGTAGGCATTGCTAATAGACTGGAGTTCTACCTTGCAAAGGTTAAGCAGATGGAAGAATTTGCTCAAGAGCTAGAAAAGGAAAAGGCTGATCAAAAGAAGAGATTGAGAGAACAACTTCTAGCCTTCATCATGAAAGAAAAGTTCTATTCTGCTGAAGAATCTCAGTTTAAAGAATGGCCTTTAATAGCTTTGAAGCATGAGGCTGAAAGGATCCAAAAAGTCAAAAATGATCCTTCAAAGAAGAAAACTGCTCCAAACTGGAGTAAGTACAAAAGGCTCATTGTTGATCTCACTGCTGAGTATAAAAGAAAGAAAAGGGAGTTGGTGGATGCCAAGATAGACACTGCTGAAGCCATATCAAAATGGTCTAGGCAGTAAACAGATGAAGCCTATGAAAGGCTGAAGAATAGAAAAACTGCTGAATCAAGGGCTGCACAGAAACGAGAACAAATGTTGAAACTTGAACAGCAGATAGACAACCTCAAAACAGTGTTGAAAACAGCAGACAACCTTACACTGCAACAGCTGACTGAGGCAGAGGTTAAAGAAAAAGAAGCAAAGTACTTCAAAGACATCATCATGAAAATGGGTCTGAAAGAAGGCAACTTAACAAAGCTTCAGAGCCTGTTTGAAAAGGCATTAAACAAATCTGCATCACCAAACACTGCAACAAATACTTCAGAGATCGACAGGCAAGAACTCATTGAACAAGAAACTGCAGATGACATAGCTGCAGCAAACAATGTCATTGAAGAAGCCCTCAAAAGAATGTCTGATAGTTTGCATGTGTTTTCAAGGCCATCATCTCTCAACTCATCTGGAAATAAATCTCTCCCAAGAAACCCATTAGGCTTTAAAATACTAAAGTGGATGTCTGATCAAAAGACCCACGTATTGACTTTGGTCAGAGCCAATGGTGAGGTGAAGCATATATCAAGGAAAGAAACACTAGGCCTTAGTGTTCAAGATTTGCAGGATCTCCTAGAGCTCTCACTGTGCAGGGATGAAGATGACCAAAGTGCCAAAGAATTTGAAGCTGAATTCAAAGAAAGGCTAAGGCACTCTTGATGAGTAATAAAGGTCCTGAATAAGGAAGGGTTTTGGCATTATCTGTTCCAGGGGGAGATTGTTGGGATTAAACCCTAACAGGGGAACAGATAATGTAAAGCCAAAACCGGATCCCATCAGTGGACACTTAATAAGCAGCAGTTTACTCTAATCTCTCCCCTTGACAGTGGTTATCTAACAACTGATGGATGATTAAGTGCTGCTCAACTACAACAACTGATAAACCAAACTCTGATGATTATCTAACAACTACTGAAGACAAACTCTGTTTCTCTATCTACTGCTGTGTCCTAAGTACTGCTGAAGACTCAAGCACTGCCCTCTCAAAGACTGATCACCTTTGAAGAAAGCACTGAAGACTCAACATCTGTGCTAAGGCTACAACAGTGGAACGTGAAGCAGTAGTTTCCTTATGTTTTGTATTTTAGTGATTATCAGATGTTACATAACAGGAGTTTGTATAGAACAGTATTTATAGTTTGTTAGGTCGTTAGATGTCACTATCATGGTGACGTCAGCTGAAGCATATCAGTAGTTTGGTTTGCCTATAAGTATGACAGTACTCTGTACTGTTACACTTGATCGTTTTGAGTGAGTTTTTCTCCTCAATTCATCCTTTCATCTTGTGCAACCAACTCTGGTATATCAAGCTGAGGGGGAGTTTAGATTGTAAGCTTTGACTGTAATCTTTTGCTTTTATGTAAATCTTTTGACTCAATGAAAAGCAATTGTTTATCAATCTACACTTTCCTTTGTTTGTGTTTACAAAGTTTGCTACTCATTTCCGCTGCACTTATTCGTTTTATGCAAACAAACACACTCACAGACAGCCTCCGATCCTAACAAAATTCTTCATCAAAAAATAATTTGTCCGAATCATTCAAAGTATATGCTACTTTAAACATTTCGTCATTCAAATTATTCTTTGATAACAAGAATTCTTTATTGTAAACCCGTTTGACTGGTGAACTCAGACTTTTGTCTGATGAACTTGAACTTTCAGATTTAGATTCTAACTTTGACTCTTCATCCATATCCAACACCTGATCGACCACTTTCTTTAATAATTCAGACTCATGATCAGTGTCAGATGCTGTGAATTTGACATCAATGTTGTCTGGTAACTCATCAATGGTTTCAGACGTTAACTTTATGTTGACTGCCTTTTTTAAACGTTCCTCATTTGGCTTTCTGGGAGAATAACTCTCATAGATTGGAGGCGGACACTTGTTATATTTGACACTTTATTCTTACCAGTATCCGTATCTTTTGTCTCTTTATCTTGAAAGGCTTCAAGACCTGCAACAGTAGGATAAACTCTATCAATCAAGTAATCACAAGTTGTATAACTCAGCAGTAAACGTTTGATTCTTTCAATTTCAATCTTTTCGAGTTCCAAATCCTGCTTCAACTTAGCACAATCTTTAATATACTCGTTGATGACCTTATGCTTAGTCATTAATGTTGAACTCATCATTGTCTGAGCAGCTCCCATTTCTAGATTTGTTTTGTTCAGACTATCAACTGTCTTGTTCAGTACATCATACGACTCTTTTACATACTTCACATCAAACAACAATTTTTCTTTCAATTTTTCAAGTTCACTAATCTTCTTGTCTTTCTCTTCACAATGTTTGCAAAATTCCAAACATTTTAGACAAGGTTTCATGACTTCAACAATCTTCTCAACTTCGACGATCTTTTCAACTTCGACGATTTTGTCAACTTCAACTATCTTTTCAACTTCTACAATTTTCTCTATTTCAACAATCTTTTCAACTATTTTTTCCACTTCAACAATTTTCTCTACCATCTTCTCAACTATCGATTCTTCATCAAATTCTGTTGTTTCTTCACACTCTGCATCTTTGATCTTTTATGTTAAATTTTCTTCAACCTTTGCTTCTTCAGCTTCTAATTTAGCAAGTTCTTCAGCAATTCTTCTTGCTTCCAAATCCTCCCATTCTCTCTTTAGTCGAGCAGCCCTTTTTTCTTTCAACATCTCGATCTTATCTGCAAAAAAAACAAATCAAAACTATAAGAATCCAGACCTTTTCTAGCTTTATTTATATACTCGTCTTCATCATCGGTGTCTGCATCAATTCCTAGTTCACTAAAAATTTGTATTCTTTTTGGCTTAGATTTGACTGACTCCTCTTTCAAGATTTGAGCAACATAAGCTGATTTTTCTAGGAATTCTTTTTCTAGACAATATTTATCCTAGCTAAATCCCTCTGCAACTTTTTCATCATCCTGATTGACAAGATAAGCTTTTTTCTTTCCATCTTCAATAGCACGGAAGATGATGGTTGTTCAGCAATCTGATGAAAAATTGATTTTTGATAATAATCTTTCTTTTCTTGTCTTCCAGCTGCTTCTTTGTTTGTGCACTCTCGTTTATAATGTCCCTTTTCTCTGCAACGAAAACATGTAACCATTGATTTGTCAAAGCCTAGTGGAGATTTGGCAACTTCACGAAACTCATCTCTACCGGTGATTTGTTGGAATTTTTCTGCCCTTCTTACAACACTAGCTAAACACCACTTGATGTCCAACAACTCAAGTTCCTCAGAATCAATCTTGTCATAATCCTCTTTGGTGAGCATCGGATTACCAATTCGTCCAGCAACTAAGCTTTCATACGACTCTAACAACGTGACAAGTGATGCCATGTGTTGCTTAGCCATTTCTGGAGAAAGATTCTGACCATTTTGAATATTCAATGTAACATTGCATTGCAAATTTGTTGAATTTTGTCATTGAGGACTTGGTGTAGTGTGTCACACCCTGACCACGTAGGACAACAAACCGTGGCGGAAACGTCGGGGAGTGTTGCAACAGAAGCTATTGTTTCATAACCATGGATACAAAAGAGTTTCGTTTTATTGATAAAGTTAAACATTACATTGTCTTAACACATAGAACAAACAAGTTTTATATCGTCTATCATAGTTATTATGTCACTAAGGCCTTGTCCAGATCCTATGTGACGCATGCATCCTAGATATCACATCAAGCAACAACACCTGAAACATATGTAAAAACTTAGTTAGCAAAGAAATGTTGGCGAGTACATAGGTTTTATAAGAGTATCGAATCATGGCTCGTTTATATGTTGCAGTACTTTATTAGATTACAAGAGTCAAAATACAAACCTTGTTTTGAAAAGTGTATTGCAACATAATTAACCAACTCAAATCAAGTGGGTTATAGTTTGTAAAATCCCATAGCCATGCTTCTTAACCCAAAAACATTTGTTTTAGAAAACCAACTTGTAAAACATCTTGTAAAAACTTGTTAAAAACTCGTATGGTTTATATCTTTTAGAAAACATCGTTGTGTGACATCGTTTCAAAATCGTTTACCCAAGTGAACTAAACAACACCACGGTATGTAATATGTTGAAAACACTTATATATATAGGAAGTACCAGTGGCGTATCCACCATGCTTTCATCACATTACACCCGTCCCGTTATCTAAACACTAACCAAAAAACCAATCGTTTACCCCAAATCGTTTAACTTGTTAAAATCGTTAACTCGTTTAAAATCGTTTAAATCATCCCCGTTTTAATTTGTGAAAACTATATATGGTTGTCTCGCTAACAACATTCAAACCTTAGTGACTCGACCACCTCGCTTCTCGCTTCTCGAGTTAACAAACCACCAAAGGTAGGTTAACAAACATTAGATTCAGTCGCTACCCACAACCCCCACACATAACCATGGGTGTAGTAAAGTAACGGGATTTGTCGGATTCCTATGGTACCAAACCTAATACTGGTCGGCTTGATCAATGCTAATGAATGTCCATTTGTTATGTAACCTACAACCAACAAGTTTGTTCACTGTTATTGAATCCGGTTATTAGTTTTGGTATAAAACCATCTTAATTGTTTTTTGAAAAACGCATCGTTCTAAACTGAAAACTCATTTTTGTACATATGAATCAACCAAAACATTGAAAAGCAGTAAATAGGGAACTAATGTACTCACATGTAGTGCAAAGTATCCTCAATCCAATAGAACTTAAACAACCCCTCAAGCAACGCAAAGGAATCAAGTAAGGCCACCTAGTAATCGAACCACTAGTCAACAATAGACCGCCCTAAATCGGAAGATCGGATAGAAATGAAGTTCTTGTAACCAAATGAGTGTTGGAACTCCACGTGATATGGTTAACCAAAGCCTACATCCTATAATGGACACCTAACCGAGAGTGCTTTCGACCCATTGCGACCCATTAAGGTAGCTTACGCTACTTTAACGCGTCGGTGCGCACAAAGCGCGTTTAAGACGTCTAACTAGTCCTATGACAAGTATTATATGCCCATACATGTTTAATTGTGTTACATAATCAGTTACGTGACAAAAGTTTAGGTTACATATGCTTAATTACCAATTATGTGTAAAAAGGGTATTTTGGTAATTTACCAAAGGCATATAAACTACCTATCATGCGACTAATCAAACCTAAGTGACCATAAGGTATAACCTCGGAAGGTTATTCCCTACGCTACTATGGTCACTAAACATGTTTGGTCGGATCCTAATGATCGACCAAACGGGTCGTGTTCGAAAGTCTAAGCGGGTGTTTAGTCCGCTTGACTTACGACTCTACACAAGCAC